>NC_044991.1:33090686-33286970 GCF_008728515.1 Papio anubis
TAGTCAACATAAATTTTTTCTGGTTTTACTGATTAGAGTTTTACATTGGCCTCAGCTAAATATTATAAAGTGTCAGAGTTTGAAATAAAGGTTATGAATATAAAAAAAAAATGGAACAGAATAAAATGACAGAAATACCATCCTTTTGGTCATTATAGATAATCTTGAAAGTGCTTTACTGTAATTTGAAATAACATGGAAATTTAAACAAATAAATAAATGGTATTCAAACACAGGAAAAAAAAAAAGAAAAAAAAAAGAAAAACTGAATATCCTGTGATAAAAGCTAGAAAGAAGCTATCAGTGAAACAGCTTTGTGGTGTGTGCATTCAGCTCACTGAGTCAAACTTTTTTTTCATTCAGCAGGTCAGAAACACTTTTTCTAGAATCTGTGAAGTGACATTTCAGAGCCCACTGAGGCCTATAGTGAAAAACCGAATATTCCAAGATAAAAACTAGTAAGAACCTATCTGTGAACTGCTTTGTGATGTGTCCATTCAGCTCACAGAGTTAAACCTTTCTTTTGAGTCAGCAGGTGAAAACACTCTTCATGTAGAATTTCTGAATGGAGATTTCAGAGCCCACTGAGGTCTACAGTGAAAGACTTAATATCCCTAGATAAAAACTAGAAAGAAGCTGTCTGTGAAACCACTTTGTGACCTGTGCATTCATTCACAGATTTAAACCTTACTTTTGATTCAACAGTTTGGAAACATTCTTTTTGTAGAATCTGTAAAGGGACCTTTTAGACCCCACTGAGGCCTATAGTGAAAAACTGAATATCCTGGAATAAAACCTAGAAAGAAGCTGTTTATGAAACTGCTTTGTGATGTGTGCACTTAGCACCCAGAGTGAAAACTTTCTTTTGATTCAGTAGTTTGGAAACCCTGTTTTTGTAGAATCTGCAAAGAAACTTTTCAGAGTCCACTGAGGCCTATAGTGAAAAACCGAATATCCTGCGATTAAAACTAAGAAAGAAGCTGTCCATGAAACTGCTTTGTGATGTGTGGATTCAGCTCACAGAGTTAAACCTTTCTTTTGACTCAGCAGTTTGGAAACACTCTTTTTGTAGAATCTATGAAATGACATTTTGAGCCCACTGAGTCCGACAGTGAAAAACTGAATATCATGAAATAAAACTACAAAGAAGCTATATGTGAAACTGCTTTGTGATATGTGCATTCAACTCACAGAGTGAAACATTTCTTTTTTATTCATCAGGTTGGAACTCTCTTTGTGTAGAATCTGCAAATGAAATTTTGGAGCCCAATGAGGCCTATAGTGATAAATCTAATATCCCTAGATAAAAACTAGAAAGAAGCTGTCTGTGAAACTGCTCTGTGACGTGTGCATTCAGTTCACAGAGTTAAACCTTGTTTTTCATTCAGCAGTTTGGAAACATTCTTTTTGTAGAATCCATGAAGGTACATTTCACAGCCCACTGAGGCCAATAGTGAAAAACTGAGTATCACAAAATGAACCTAAAAAGAAGCTATCTGTGAAACTTCTTTGTGATATGTGTATTTAGCTCACAGAGTTAAACTTTACTGTTGATTAAGCAGTTTGGAAACACTCTTTTTTAAGAATCTGTAAAAGGACATTTCAGAGCCCACTGAAGTCTATAGTGAAAAACTGAATATCTTGTGATAAAAACTACAAAGAAACTATCTGTAAAAATGCTTTTTGACCTCTGCATTCAGATCACAGGGTTAAACCTTTCTTTTGATTCAGCAGTTTGGACATACTCTCTTTGCAGAATCTGCAAAGGGACATCAGGGACTGCACCGAGGCCTATAGTGAAAAAACAAATATCTTGCAATAAAAACTATGAAGAAGCTATCTGTGAAACTGCTTCATGGCATGTGCATTCAGTTCACACAGATAAACCAGATAAACCATACTTTTGATTCAGCAGTTTGGAAAAGCTCTTTTTGTAGAATCTGCAAGAGGACATTTTGGAGGGCATTGAGGCCTGTGATGAAAAAGCAAATATCTCACGATAAAAACTAGAAAAAACCTATCTGTGAAAATTTTTTCTGATGTGTGGATTCAGTTCACAGAATTTTAACCTTTCTTGTGATTCAGCAGTTTGGAAACACTCTTTTTGGAGAATCTGTGGAGCAACATTTTAGGGCAAATTTAAGCCTGTAGTGAAAAACAGAATATCTTGCAATTGAAAACTAGAATCTATCTGTGAAACTGCTTTGTGATGTGTACATTTAACTCAGAAAGCTAAACCTTTCTTTTCATTCAGGACGTTGGAAACACTCTTTTTGTAGAATCTGCAAAGGGACATTTCAGAGCCCACTGAGGCCTATAGCGAAAAACCAAATATCTTGCCATAAAAATAGAAAGAAGCGATCTGTAAAACTGCTTTGTTAGGCCGGGCGCGGTGGCTCAAGCCTGTAATCCCAGCACTTTGGGAGGCCGAGACGGGCGGATCAGGAGGTCAGGAGATCGAGACCATCCTGGCTAACATGGTGAAACCCCGTCTCTACTAAAAAATACAAAAAACTAGCCGGGCGCGGTGGCGGGCGCCTGTAGTCCCAGCTACTCGGAAGGCTGAGGCAGGAGAATGGCGTGAACCCGGGAGGCGGAGCTTGCAGTGAGCAGAGATCCGGCCACTGCACTCCAGCCTGGGCGGCAGAGCGAGACTCCGTCTCAAAAAAAAAAAAAAACTGCTTTGTGATGTGTGCATTCAGTTCACAGAATGAAAGCTTTCTTTTGATTCAGCAGTTTGGAAACACTCTTTTTGTAGATTCTGTGAAGAGACATTTCGGAGCACATTGAGGCCAATAGTAAAAAACTGAGCATCCCGGAATAAAAAATAGGAAAGAAGATATCTGTGAAACTTTCTTGTCAGTATGCATTCAGCTAACAATGTTAAACCTTTGTTTTGATTCAGCAGGTTGGAAACAGTCTTTTTGCAGAATATGCAAAGGGACATTTCAAAGCCCACTGATGCCTATAGTGAAAAACAGAATATCCCATGACAAAACTAGAAAGAAGCTATCTGTGAAACTGCTTTGTGGTTTGTGCATTCAGCTCACAGAGTTTAACCATCCCTTTGATTCAGTAATTTGAAAACACTCTTTTTGTCAAATCTGTGAAGGAACATTTCAGAACCCACTGAGGCCTGTAATGAACAACCAAATATCTCTAGATAAAAACGAGAAAGAAGCTATATGTGAAATTGCTTTGTGATGTGGCATTCAGTAAGAAGAGTTAAACTTTAGTTATTTCTTGCCTTCTGCTAGCTTTTGAATTTGTTTGCTCTTGCTTCTCTAGTTCTTTTAATTGTGTTGTTAGGGTGTTGATTTTAGATCTTTCCTGCTTTCTCTTGTGGGCATTTAGTGCTATAAATTTCTCTCTACAGATTGCTTTAAGTGTGTCCCAGAGATTCTGGTACATTGTGTCTTTGTTCTCATTAGTTTTAAAGAACATCTTTATGTCTGCCTTCATTTCGTTATTTACTCAGTAGTCATTCAGGAGCAGGTTGTTCAGTTTCCATGTAGTTGTGTGGTTTTGAGTGAGTTTCTTAATCCTGAGTTCTAATTTGATTGTACTGTGGTCTGAGAGACAGGTTGTTGTGATTTCTGTTCTTTTAAATTTGCTAAGGAGTTCTTTACTTCCAGTTATGCGCTCAATTTTAGAATAAGTGTGCTGTGGTGCTGAGAAGAATGTATTTTCTGTTGATTTGGGGTGTAGAGTTCTGTAGACATCTATTAGGTCTGCTTGGTACAGAGCTGAGTTCAAGTTCTGCATATCCTTGTTAATCTTCTGTCTCATTGATCTGTCTAATATTGACAGTGGGGTGTTAAAGACTCCCATCATTATTGTGTGTGAGTCTAAGTCTCTTTGTAGGTCTCTCAGGACTTGCTTTATGAATCTTGGTGCTCCTGTGTTGCGTGCATATATATTTAGGATAGTTAGCTCTTCTTGTTGAATTAATCACTTTTCCATTATGTAATGGACCCCCATGTAGCCTAACTGGGATATACCTCCCATGAGAGGCCAACAGACACCACATACAGGTGGCTGCCACTTTGGGATGAAGCTTCCAGAGGAAGGATCAGGCAGAAATATTTGCTGTTCTGCAACCTCCACTGGTGGTAGGAGTAGCATCAACAACAATAAAAAGGATATCCACACCAAAATCCCATCTGTAGGCCACCAACATCAAAGACCAAGGTAGTTAAAACCACAATGATGGGAAGAAACCAGAGCGGAAAAGCCAAAATTTCTACAAACCAGATGGCCTCTTCTCCTACAAAGGATTGCAACTCCTCACCAGCAACAGAACAAAGCTGGATGGAGAATGACTTTGATGAGTTGACAGAAATAGGCTTCAGAAGGTCGGTAATAAAAAACTTCTGTGAGCTAAAGAAGTGAGTTCTCACCCATTGCATGGAAGCTGAAAACCTTGAAAAAAGGTTAGTCAAATGGCTAACTACAATAAACAATGTAGAGAAGACCTTAAATGATGTGCTGGAGCTGAAAACCATGGCACAAGAACTTCGCGATGCATGCACAAGCTTCAATAGCTGATTTGCTCAAGTAGAAGAAAGGATACCAGTGATGAAAATCAAGTTAATAAAATAAAGTGAGAAGACAAGTTTAGAGAAAAAAGAGTAAAAAGAAATGAACAAAGCCTCCAAGAAATATGGAACTATGTAAAAAGACCAAATCTACGTTTGATTGGTGTACCTGAAAGTGATTAGGAAAATGGAAACAAGTTGGAAAACACTCTTCAGGATATTATCTGGGAGAACTTCCCCAACCTAGCAAGGTAGGCCAACATTCAAATTCAGGAAATACAGAGAACACCACAAAGATACTCCTCAAGAAGAGCAACACAAAGACACATATTTGTCAGATTCACCAAGGTAGAAATGAAGGAAAAAATGTTAAGGTCACCCACAAAGGGTGGCCCATCAGACTAACAGCAGAGCTCTCAGCAGAAACCCTACATGCCAGAAGAGAATGGGGACAAATATTCAACATTCTTAAAGAAAAGAATTTTCAACCCAAAATTTCATATCCAGCCAAACTAAGTTTCATAAGTTAAGGATAAATAAAATCCTTTACAGACAAGCAAATGCTGACAGATTTTGTCACCACCAGGCCTGTCTTACAAGAGTTCCTGAAGGAAGCACTAAACATGGAAAAGAATAACCAGTACTAGCCACTGCAAATACATGCCAACTTGTAAACACCATAGATGCTATGAAGAAACTGTATTAATTAATGAGTAAAATAACCAGCTAACAATATAATGACAGGATCAAGTTCACACATAACAATATTAACCTTAAATGTAAATGGGCTAAATGCCCCAATTAAAATACACAGACTGGCAAATTGGATAGAGTCAAGACCAATTAGTGTGCTGTATTCTGGAGACCCATCTCACGTGCAGAGACACACATAGGCTCAAAATAAAGGGATGGAGGAAAATCTCCCAAGTAAATAGAAAGAAAAAAAAAAAAGCAGGGGTTGCAGTCTTAGTCTCTGATAAAGCAGACTTTAAAACAACAAAGGTCAAAAGAGACTGGAAACACTCTTTTTGCAGAATATGTAAAGTGACATTTTGGCATTCATTGAGGCCTACAGTGAAAAAAGGAATATCCCATGGTAAAAACTAGAAAGAAGCTATCTGTGAAACTGCTTTGTGATGTGTGCATTCAGTTCAGAGCGGAATCTTTCTTTTGATTCAGAAGTTTCAAAACACACTTTTTGTAGAATCTTCAAAAGGATATTTCAGAGCCCACTGAGACATATAGTGAAAAACCAAATTTCTCTAGATAAAAACTGAAATGAAGCCATCTGTGAAACTGCTTTGTGATGGGTGCACTTTGTGCACAGATTTAAACCTTACTTTTGGTTCAGCAGTTTGGAAACACTCTTTTGTAGAATCTGCCAATGGACATTTCTGAGCCCACTGAGGCTTACAGTAAAAAATTGAATATCCAGAAATAAAAACTAGAAAGAAGCTATATGTGAAACTGCTTTGTGATATGTGCATTCAACTCACAGTGTGAAAACTTACTTTCGATTCGGCAGTTTAAGAACACTCTTCTTGTAGAATCTGCAAAGTAAAAATTCAGAGAACATTGAGGCCTACAGTGAAAACCTGACTATTTGTGATAAAAACTAGATAGAAGCTATCTGTGAAACTGCTTTGTGATGTGTGGATTCAGCTCACAGAGTTAAACCTTTCCTCTTATCCAGAAGTTTGGAAACACTCTTTTTGTAGAATCTGCAAAGGGACATTTCAGAGCCCACTGAGGCCTAAAGTGAAAAACTGAATATCCTGAAATAAAAACTAGAAAGAAGCTATTTGTGAAACTGCTTCATGATGTGTGCATTCAGCTCATAGAGTTAAACCTTTCTTTTCATTCGGCAGTTTGGAAACATTCTTTTTGTAGAATCTGTGAAGGGTCATTTCAGAGAGCATTGAGTCCTACAGTGAAAAATTGAATATCCCACGTTAAAAACTAGAAAGAAGCTATCTGTGAAACTGCTTTGTGGTGTGTGGATTAAGCTCACAGAGTGAATCCCTTCTTTTGATACAGCAGTTTGGAAACACTGTTTTTGTAGAATCTGTGAAGGGACATTTTAAAGCCCACTGAGGCCAATAGTGGGCCTAGAAAACCAAATATCCCTAGAAAAAAACTAGAAATAATCTCCCTGTGAATCTGCTTTGTGACATGTGCATTAAGTTCACAGAGAAAAACTACTTTTGATTCAACAGTTTTGAAGCACTCTTTTTCTTAGAATCTGCAAAGGGACATTTCAGAGTCAATGGAGGCCTATGCTGAAAAGCAGAATATCCCACAATAAAAATTCAAAAGAAGCTATCTGTGAAACTGCTTTGTGATGTGTGGGTTCAGTTCACAATGTTAAACATTTTTTTTTTTTTTATTCACCAGTTTGGAAACACTCTTTTTGTAGAATCTGTGAATGGACATTTCAGGATGCAATAAAGCCTATAGTGAGAAACAGAAAATCCCATAATAAAAGCTAAAAAGAAGCCATCTGTGAAACTGCTTTGTGATGTGTGCATTCAGCACACAGAGTGAAACCTTTCTTTTGATTCTGCAGGTTGAAAACCATGTTTTTCTATAATCTGTGAAGGGACATTGTGTAGCCCACAGAGGCCTACAGTAAAACAATGAATATCTCTACATAAAAACTAGAAAGAAGCTATCTGTGAAACAATTCTGTGACGTTTGCATTCATTTCACAGAGTTACACCTTACTTTTGATTCAGCAGTTTAGAAACACTCTTTTTGGAGAATCTGTGAAGGGAAATTTCAGAGGGCATCAAGGCCTATGGTGAAAAACTGAATATTCCGTAATAAAAACGGGAAAGAAACTATCTGTGAAACAGCCTTGTGATGTGTGGATTCAGCTCAAAGAGTTAAACATTTTCTTAGATTCAGCAGTTTGGAAATAATCTTTGTGTAGAATATACAAAGAGACATTTCAGAGCCCACTGAGGCCAATTGTGAAAAAATGGATACTCCAAAATAAAAACTAGAAAGAAGCTGTCTATGAAACTGCTTTGTTATGTCTGCATTCAGCTCATAGATTTGAACCTTACTTTCGGTTCAGCGGTTTGGAAACACTTTTTCTGTAGAATCTGCAAAGAAACATTTCAGAGTGCCTTGAGACCTATAATTAAAAATGGAATATCCTGCGATAAAAACTAGAAAGAAGCTATCTATGAAACCACTTTGTGGTGTGTGGATTCAGCTCACAGAGTTAAACCTTTCTTTTGGCCCAGCAGTTTGGAAACACTTTTTCAGTAGAATCTGCGAAGGGACATTTCTGAGGGCATTGAAATATATAGTGATATACAGAATACCCGTGACAAAAACTAGAAATGAGCTATCTGTGAAACTGTTTTGTGATGTGTTCATTCAGTTCACAAAATAAAACCTTTCTCTTGATTCAACAGTTTGGAAACACTCTTTTTGTAGCATCTGCAAAGGGACATTTCAGAGCCCACTGAGACCTATAGTGAAAAATTGAGTATCCCGCAATAAAAACCTGAAACAAGCTATATGTGAAACTGCTTTGTGAAGTGTGCATTCAGCTCAGAGAGTGAAACCTTTCTTTTGATTCAGGAGGTTGGAAACAATTTTTTTTGTAGAATCTGTGAAGAAACATTTCAGAGCCTACTGAGGCCAATAGATTGGAACCACTCTTTTTGTAGCATTCGTGAAGTGACATTTCAAAGCCCACTGAGGCTTATAGTGAAAAACTGAATACCTCACGATTAAAAGCTAGAAAGAGGCTGTCTCTGGAACTGCTATGTATTTGTTAATTTATCTAATAGAGTTAAACCTATTTTTATATTCAGCAGATTGAAAAACTTTTTTTGTACTTCTGGGAAAGGACATTTCTGAGCCCACTGAGGCCTGTAGTGAAAAAAAAAAGAATGTCCCATGATAAAAACCAAAAGGAAGTTATTTGTGAAACTCTTTTGTGATATGTGGATTCAGCTCACAGAGTTAAACCCTTCTTTTGATTCAGTATTTGGAAACACTTTTTTTGGATAATGTGTGAATGGACATTTCAGAGTCAACTGAGGCCTATAGGTTGGAAACACTCATTTTGTAGAATCTGTGAAGAAACATTTTGAAGCCTAATGAGATTTTTAGTTAGTAATGGCATATCATGTGAGAAAACCTGAAAAGAAGCTATCTGTGAAACTGCTTTGTCATGTGTGAGTTCAGCTAACAGATTTAAACCTAGGTTTTGATTTGGCAAGTTGGAGTCAATCTTTTTGTAGACTCTGCAAAGTTACATTTCAGAGCTGACTGAGGTCTATAGTGAAAAACACAATATCCCTAGAGAAAAACTAGAAAGAATCAATCTGTGAAATTGCTTCGTGATGTGTGGATTCAGCTAACAGAGTTAAACTTCTTTTTGATTCAGCAGGTTCAAATAACTCTTATAATCAGAGAGGAGAACACCCCTCATATCGTCTTATGCCCAATTTCTGCCTCCAAAGAAAGAAGAAATAAAAACTAAAAGACAGAAATAAAATCCACAGGCAAACAGCCCAGCACCGCACCCTGGGCCTGGTAGCTAAAGATCGACCCCTGACCTAATCGGTTATGTTATCTATAGATCACATTGTATAGAAATGCACTGTGAAAATCCCTATCTTGTTTTGTTCCAATCTAATACCAGTGCATGCAGCCCCCAGTCATGTACCCACTGCTTGCTCAATCACAACCCTCTCATATGCACCCCCTTAGAGTTGTGAGCCCTTAAAAGGGACAGGAATTGCTCACTCAGGGAGCTCGGCTCTTGAGACAGGAGTCTTGCCAATGCCCCCAGCTGAATAAACCCCTTTCTTCTTTAACTCAGTGTCTGAGGAGTTTTGTCTGCTGCTCGTCCTGTTACATTTCTTGGTTCTCTGGCTGGGAAGCGAGGTGAATGGCGGATGGTCGAGGCAGCTCCTTAGGTGGCTTAAGCCTGCCCTGTGGAGCATCCCTGTGGGGGACTCCAACCAGCCCGAGTGATACGGATCCTGAGAGTGCTCCTGGGTAAGCATTTGCCTTGGTGGGACGCCTCACCAGAGCAGTGTGTGGCAGGATCCCGTGCAGGATCAACGCAGCGGCTGAACACTGGGAAGGAATGGGCACTTGGAGTCTGGACATCTAAAACTTGGTAAGACTAGTCTTTGAAACTTGCCCACTCCATTTGAGTGGAAGCATGGCCTGATCACCCATGGTGTGCCTTTATCAGCACTTTGGTTTTGGTTTTGGTTTTGATTTGGTTTGAATTGCTTGACAGGACTGGTCTTGGGAACTTGTCCACTCCATATGAGAGGAAGTGTGGCCCGATCACCCATGGTGTGCCTGTATCTGCACTTTGGTTTTGGTTTTTGACTTGACTTGGATTGCTTGGTACTTTGGTTTTGGTTTTGACCTGGCTTGGATTTCTGGATACTCTGATTTTGGTTTTGATATTGGGTTGGTGCAAACTGTAAAAATGTGTGTGTGCTCTTTTTACCCGTTCTTTGTTTTGTGGTGTGCTTGTGGTGTGAGCATGGTGTTTTGTCTTGAAGAAGCATAGGTCAGACACAAATAAGCCCACCCTACTAGGAACTATGTTGAAAATTTTCAAAAAAGAATTTAAGGGAGAATATGGAGTACTATGGCACCAGGAAAACTTAAAACTTTGTGTAAGATAGACTGACCAGCATTAGAAGTAGGTTGGCCATTAGAAGGAAGCCTGGACAGGTCCCTTGTTTCAAGGGTATGGCAAAAGGTAACATGTAAGCCAGGGAACCCAGACCAGTTCCTGTATATAGACACTTGGTTACAGCTGGTTTTAGAGCCCCCACCCCAACACACAGTGTTGAGAGAAGAGCAGCATAAGCATCTGGCAGAGGCAAAGAAAGACAAGCAAAGAGAGAGAAAGGAAAGAAATAGAGAGGAAAAGAGGCAAAGAGAGAGAGAGGAAGAGATGGAGAGGAAGAGACAAAGAGGGGGAGTCAAGGAGTGAGAGAGAGAGAGAGAGAGAGAGAGAAGAAGAGACAGAGGCAAAAGGAAAGTCAAAGAGAGAGAGACAAAGTTAAAGGGAGAAAGAAAGAAAGAGAGAGATACAAGTAGTTAAGAAAAAACAAGTGTACCTTATTCCTTTAAAAGCCATCATACCAATTCTAATTTGGACAAAGTAAGGTCTTATTAATATCAAAGGATAATTAAAATCCCAAACTTACAAGGTTTTCAACAAAAGTAAAGTTTGCTAAAAGTTAACAGTGCAACATGTATTATTATAGTAACTTCTATTCTTGTGGCCTTAGACAGTCTAGTCCACAGACATAAAAAAGATGTTTGCTTTGGAAAAGAATGGTTATCATCTTCGGGAAAAAAAAAAAAAAAAGGAAAAAAAGGGGGAGTGGAATTTACATAAGAAGAGTGTTATATTATAAATTCTTGTCCTGAAATAAATTAACTGGTTGTTTAAAGAAAGAAATGTTTGTAATAAGTCAGAAAGTTAAGGCATGTCAAAAAATTGCCTGTAAAAGTCATGAAAGAAAAAAAAAGGTTATAAAAAATGTGTGTTAAAAAATTGGTGCAAAAAATGTTGTATAATTTAAAAGTAACTAGGCCTCCTGAATGTAAAACTATTGGAAAAAAAAACAGTTTGTGTGCAAGGTGTATAAGAAAAGTAAAATATACCTTTGGTAAAAGGACTATAAGGAGGCATAAGAATGTACATTTTTACCTACACTAAAAAGTTAAAAAATTATTGTTTTGAAGGTTTAAGCAAGTTTTAAAACTTTAATTGTAAAGAAAATTCTGTGTGTAAACATATTAGCTGCAGTTAAAGAAGTGTCATCCAGTTTTTCTGTGAACTGGACATTAAAGTAAAAGCATAACAGGTTTTTCTTAAAGCACCAACTTGCTCTTTAGCAAAAATTATAAAAGGTTAAAAAAAAGTCTGTAAAATCTTACCTTATAGTCAAACATTAAAAATTAGATAAATATTTCTACCAGATTTTATTAAAATTAGGTTTAACATTAATAACACACACTAATATAAAGATAAAATTTAGCTTATCTGGTACAAAAATCATATGAGAAGCATTGCTAAACGTAAAATGGTATTTGGTTTTCTTTGGCTTAAAAACTAATAAAAATAGGTGCTAAAGGAAATTTCTAAGTAAAAAGGCACTAAGGACTATAAAGTCCACTGCCAAGGTCCCCACATTTAAAACAAAAGGTGAATTTCTTAAAAATTATATACTTGGTTTATCTTCCACTTTCCTTTCTCACAAAAAAAAAAAAAAAAAAAAAAAAACTAAAGGCATTTTAGCACATGTACCACCCCTAGAATTTCCAGTAAACCAGCACCAGCCAGAAAATCACCTTCTCATCAAAGGGTGGAAAGAAGAAAAATTCAAGCCAGCCTGGGAAGGACCCTACCTTGGGCTGCTAACCACTGAGACTGCCATTTGTACAGAAAAAAAAAAAAAAAAGGATGGGACTCATCACACCTGAATCAAGAAAGCACCACCCCCTCCGGAGTCATGGGCCATAGTAGCAGGGGAAAACCCTACCCTACTAACGCTAAGAGAAATTTAACTCTTTTCATCTATTCTATTACTCTTTCTTCTTTCCTTGTTCTATTGCTGACCATCTAGTTATTAACATAACCAGGTCAATTTCACCTCAAACTATTGCATTTAATGCTGCCTTATTATACCCTGTGAGGACTTGCCAAGTCAAAGAGAGCTTTCTACTTCAGAAAAGTACTTCTGTCCCTCCTGACTCTCATAAGACTAGGCATTAGGAAACTAGGACCATTTAATCCAGGGAGATATCAATAAAGACCCCATGCCAACCAGGAGTCTTGCCCCCAATGTAGAGCTTTCATGCCATAGTTGGTCCAACATTCTGTGGACCACTAAAGAGCAAGGATGGATGCCCCAACCGGTTTTTGTAATTTCCCTAAAACCATACATTCATTTTACTAGAAGATCATGGAAGTTAAAGACTTAAAACAAACTTTAGCAATTAAGACAGGATACCAAGATGCAAATGCCTGGTTAAAACGGATCAAATATTCCATCTGCATGTTTAAAAAAAAAATTGTTATGCTTGTGCACATGACAGGCCAGAGGCCCAGATTGTCCCCCTTCCACTAACGTGGTTCTCGTGTCGACCAGGCATAGGCTACACGGTAGCTCTTTTCCAGGATTCTACAGCCTGGAGTAATAAGTCATGCCAAGCTCTCTCTCTGCTATATCCCAAAGTCTGGCACCCTGTGGTTCAGCCCCCAAGGGCCATCCAGCTTCCATCTCCCAACACTAAGTTCAGTTCATGTCTCTCATGACAGGTGGGAAACTTACCATTTCTTGGAGACCTGAAGGGATGCGATGAGCTTAAGAATTTTCAAGAACTTATCAATCAGTCAGCCCTTGTTCATCCCTGAGCAGATGTGTGGTGGTATTGTGGTGTACCTTTACTGGGCACTCTGCTGAATAACTGGAGTGGCACTTGTACTTTAGTCCAATTGGCTATCCCTTTCACCCTGGCAATTCATCAACCAGAAGGAAAAAAAATAAATAGACATCATAAAGCGAGAGAAGCCCCTTATGGGTCTTTCGACTCTCATGTCTATTTAGACTCAATTGGAGTCCCATGAGGATTACCAGATCAATTTAAAGCTGGAAATCAAATAGCTGCAGGATTAAAGTCAATATTTCGGTGGGTGACAGTTGATAAAAATGTAGATTAAATAAACTACATCTATTACAACCAACAGCAGAGAGGTTTTCATGAGTTAAAAGAAAAGGGTTAACACAAGAAGCAGATAAACTAACCCTTAGGCAAACCTGAATATAAAGGACTCCCATACTGTGGTAACTTTAATAAATACTGAAGGACATCATTTGTTAACAAATGCTAGATTAACCAAGTACCAAAGCTTGCTATGTGAAAATCTCCACATAACCATTGAAGTTTTCAACACCCTAAACCCCACCACCTTGCTTCTGGTGTCAGACAGCCCAGTTGAACATAACTGTGTAGAGGTGTTGGCCTCAGTTTATTCTAGCAGGCCCGACCACTGAGACCATCCTTAAACATCAGTAGACTGTGAGCAGTACATGGATGGGAGCAGCTTCTCCAATCCCTGCAAAGTGACTCTGAAGAAGACAACAACCCCACTCCAGTCACACCTGGAAGCTGACTGGCCCACACATGGCCAAAGCATGAGGAAACTCATTGTGGGACTCATTTTCTTTAAAATTTGGACTTGTACAGTAAGTACTTCAACTGACCTTCCTCAGACTGAGGGCTGTTCCCAGTGTATACATCAAGTCACTGAGGTAGGACAAAAGGTTGCTATGGTCCTATTATTTTACAGTTATTATAAGTGTACTGAAACTCTAAAAAGAGCTTGTCTGTATAATGTTATTCTATACAAGGTATATAGCCCAGAAATGACCAACCTGATGTGTGTTATGACCCATCTGAGCCTCCCATGACTACAGTTTTAAAATAAGATTAAGGACTGAGGACTGGTGGGGGCTCATGAATGATACTAGTAAAGTGTTAGCCAAAACAGAAAAAAAGGGGGGTGCCCGAACAAGTCACCTTAAAATTGGATGCCTGTGCTGTCATTAATAGTAACAAGTTAGAAATAAGGTGTAGTTCTCTTAATTAGAAAAGAGACTATATGGCAGAAAATAAGTACATCTGTCATAAATTGGGACTGTGTGAAAATAAATGTAAATATTGGTCTTGTGTCATTTAGGTCATTTGAATTTTAAAAAAAAGTTAAAAGGATCCAGTCCACCTTCAGAAAGGAAAAAATGGCCCTTCCTGTAATAAGGGACAATGTAACCCCTTAGAGCTAGAAATAACAAATCCCTGTGATCCTTGCAGGAAAAAAAGGAGAAACGTGTAACCCTAAAAATTGATGGAGCTAGGCTGGATCTTCAAGTAAGTATTGTGGTTTGAGAAAAAGTTTATAAACACTCTCCTGAGCCAGTATTTCAAATCTTCTATGATAAACTAAAAGAACCAGTACCAGAAATTCCAGGAAAAACAAGAAGTTTGTTTTTGCAATTAGCCAAGCACATAGCACAGTCTCTCAATGTCACTTCATGTTATGTATGTGGAGGAACCATAACAAGAGATCAATGGCAATAGGAAGCCCAAGAATTACTACCTACAGACCCAGTTCTGGATGAATTCCTGGCTCAAAGGAATCACCCTGATAATTTCTAGGTCCTAAAAGCCTCAATTATTGGACAACATTGCACAGCTAGAGAAGGAAAAAAATTCATTCACCCCATAGGATGACTTAGTTGTCTGAGGCAGAAACTGTATAATGGTACCACAAAAACAGTCACTTAGTGGAGTTCAAATCACACAGAGCGAAATCCATTTAGTAAATTCCTAAAGTTGCAAATTGTGTTGACCAACCAGGAGTCCCACTGGGACTGGACAGGACCACTGGATTATACTGGATATGTGGGCATAGAGCTTACACCAAAGTACCTGACCAGTGGGCAGGTAGTTGTGTTATTGGCACTATTAAACCATCTTTCTTCCGACAGTCCATAAAAACAGGTGAACTCCTGGGCTTCCTTGTCTATGCTTCCTGTGAAAGGAGAAGCATAGCTATAAGAAATTGGAAAAAATGATAAATGGCCCCCTGAGAGAATCGCACAATATTATAGGTCTGCTACTTAGGCACAAGATGGCTCGTGGGGATACCAGACCCCCATTTACATGATCCACTGAATAATACGGTTACAAGCTGTCTTAAAAATAATCACTAATAAAACCAGCTGTCTTGACTATTCTGGCCCGGCAAGAAACGCAGATGAGAAATGCTATCTATCAAAATAGATTGGCTCTTGACTACTTGCTAGCAGCTGAAGGAGATATGCTAGAGATATGACAAAACCAGCACATGTACCTGTGCGAGTGTGGCATAGATTTAATCCTAGGGCCATGTTTGGAAAATGATTCTTTGTGCTAGGAGGATTTAAAACCCTTATAATAAGAGTTATAATAGTTATAGGAACCTATTTACTGCTCCATTGTTTGCTACCTGTACCTCTTTGAATGATAAAAAGCTTCATCACTACCTTCATTCACCAAAATGCTTCAGCACAAGTGTACTATATGAATCACTATTGATCTGTCTTGCAAGAAGACATGGGTAGTAAAAATGAAAGTGAGAACTCCCACTAATAAAATGAGAGTCTCAAAAGTGGGGGAATAAGAGAGGAGACCACCCCTCATATCGTCTTATGCCCAATTTCTGCCTCCAAAGAAAGAAGAAGTAAAAACTAAAAGGCAGAAATAAAATCCATAGACAGACAGCCTGACGACACACCCTGGATCTGGTAGTTAAACATTGACCCCTGACCTAATTGGTTATGTTATCTATAGATTACAGACATTGTATAGAAACGCACTGTGAAAATCCCTATCTTGTTTTGTTCTGATCTAGTTACCAGTGCATGCAGCCCCCAGTCACATATCCCCTGCTTGCTCAATCAATCACGACCCTCTCACACACCTCCTTAAAGTTGTGAGTCCTTAAAAGGGACAGGAATTGCTCACTCAGGGAGCTTGGCTCTTGAGACAGGAGTCTTGCTGATGCCCCTGGCTGATTAAACCCCTTCCTTCTTTAACTCAGTGTCTGAGGAGTTTTGTCTGCTGCTCGTCCTGCTATAATAATAGAACCTGTGAAGGGACATTTCAGAATCCACTGAGGCCTCTAGTGAAAATTAGAATATCCTGTAAAAATATTAAGAAGCTATCTGTGAAACTTCCTTGTGGTGTGTAGATTCAGCTAACGGAGTAAAACCTTTCTTTTGATTCAGCAGGTTGCAAACTCTTTTTGTAGAATCTGTGAAAGGAAATTTCAGAGCCCACTGAGGCCTATAGTGAAAAACAGAATATCCTGTGATAAAAACTAGGAAGAAGCTATCTGTGAAATTGTTTTGTGATGTATGTATTCAGCTCACAGAGTTAAACCTTCCTTTTGACTCAGCAGGTTGGACAAACTCTTTTTGCATAATCTGTGAAGGGACATTTTGGAGCCCACTGAGGCCCAAGGTAAAAAAATTGAATATCCCATGACAACTACTGGAAAGAAGCTAGTAGTTAAACTGCTTTGTAATGTGTGGATTCAGTTAACAGAATTAAATCTTTCTTTTGATTCAGAAGACTGGAAACACTCTTTTTGTAGAATCTGTGAGGGGACATTTCGGAGTTCATAGAAGCCTCTAGTGAAAAACCAAATATCCTGTGATAAAAACTAAAAAGAAACTCTCTCTCAAACTGCTTTGTCATGTCTGGATTCAATCACAGAGTTAAACCTTTCTTTTGATTCAGCCAGTTGGAAACACTCTTTTTGTAGAATCTGTGAAGGGACGTTTCAAAGCCCACTGAGGCCTATAATAAAAAATTAAACATCTCATAAAAAAAAGAAAAAGAAGTTACCTGTAAAACTGCTTTGTGATGTGTGGATTCATCTAACAAAGTTAAACCTTTCTTTTGATTCAGCAGGTTAAAAACACTCTTTTTTAGTATTTGCAAAGGGATATTTCAGGGACCACTGAAGCCTATAGTAAAAAACCAGACATCCTGCAATAAAAACTAGAAAGAAGCTATCTGTGAAACTAGTTTGAGATGAGTGGATTAATCAGAGAGAGTTAAAACTTTCATTTGATTCAGCAGATTGGAAAAACTCTTTTTGTAGAATCTGTGAAGGTACATTTCACAGCCCACAGAGGCCTATAGTGAAAAACCAGGTATCCCACATTAAAAACTATAAAGAATCCATCGGTGAAACCTCTTTGTGATGTATGCATTCAGCTAACGGAATTAAACCTTTCTTTTGATTCATCAAGTTGGAAACACTGTTTTTATAGAATCTGTGAAGGAATATTTCAAAGTTCACTGAGGCCTGTAGTGAAAAACTGAATATCCTATGATAAAAACTAGAAAGAAGCTATGTGTGAAACTGCTTTGTAATGTGAGGACACAGGTCTTTCTCTTTTTATTTATTTGTTTGTTTGTTTGTTTGTTTGTTTTTTGAGACAGAGTCTCTCTTTGTCACTCAGGCTGGAGTGCAGTGGCATGACCTCAGCTCACTGCAAGCTCTGCCTCCTGGGTTCACACCATTCTCCTGTCTCAGCCTCCCAAGTAGCTGGGACTACAGGCGCCTGCCACCACGCCTAGCTTTTTTTTTTTTTTTTGCATTTAGTAGAGATGGAGTTTCACCATGTTAGCCAGGATGGTCTCAGAGTTAGATATTTCTTATCATTCAGTAGGTTGGAAACACTCTTTTTGTATAATGTGTGAAGGGACAACTTGGAACCCACTGAATATTGGGTATAGTGAAAAACAATATCCCACTATAAAGACCAGAAAGATGGTATCTGTGAAACTGCTTTGTGATGTGTGGATTCAGATCACAGAGTTAAATATTTCTGTTGATTCGGCAGGTTTGTAACACTCTTTTTGACGAAACTGCAAAATGACATTTAGGAGCCCAGTGTGGCCTATAGTGAGTAATCTACTATTCCGTGATAAAAACTTGAAAGAAGCTAACTGTGAAACTGCTCTGTGAAGTGTGGATCAGCTCACATAGTTAAACCTTTCTTTTGATTCAGCAGGTTGGAAACACTCTTTTTGTAGAATCTGTGAAGGGACATTTTGGAGAGCACTGAGGTCTATAGTGAAGAACCGAATATCCTGCAATAAAAAGTAGAAAGAACCTCTCTGTGAAACTGCTCTGTGGTGTGTGCATTCAGCTCACAGAGTTAAACCTTACTTTGGACTCAGCAGTTTGGAAGCACTCTTGTAGGATCTGAAAATGGACATTTCAGAGTGCAGCAAAACCTACAGTAAAAAAACTGAATATCTTGTGATAAAAACTAGAGATATGTTATCTATGAAACTGCTTTGTGATGTGTGGATTCAGCTCACAGAGTTAAACCTTTCTTTTGATTTTGCAGTTTGGAAACATTTTGTAGAATCTTTGAAGAAACATTTCAGAGCCCACTGAAGCCTATAGTAAAAAACAGAATATACTGTTATAAAACTAGAAAAAAGTTACCTATGAATCTGCTTTGTGATGTGTGCATTTTTGTTTTAGATCCCTGCCCACCCCCTCTTGCAAGGCCCCACACATTCAGAGCTGCCAGGGCTGCCTAGGCGCAAACAGGCAGCCCAGACCCACAGGCCCATTTTCTCACAATGCCCCCACCACCGTCGCTTGTCCCGACGAACACCGGGCCCATGGGCAAGGGAGTGGGTGGGCCCTGTGCTGGCACTAGAGCCAGCAGCCTGGTCGGGATAGAGGGGCTAATGGATACCCAGACACACTCCACCACCACCATGAGCAAACCCACCCCCTCACACACAGAAACACATGGGCGCACACGTGCATGCACACACAAACACACACACGCAGAAACACACACAGAGACACAGACAGCTTGAAGGAGAGCAAGAGAAAGAGGGATGGAGAAATAGAAATGGAGGGAGAGCAAGAGAGACAGCGATAGAGAGAGAGACATAGAGCAGGGAGAAAGAGATAGACAGCAATAGAAAGAGCTCAAGGTGGAGTGAAAAGAAAAGACAGAAAGGGTGAGGAACCTAGAGAGCGAGAGCAATAGAGCCTTCAAGCAGGAGCCCTCTGCTCCGATGGACAAGGCCTCTTTGAGCAGGCCTGTGTAGAGTGGAGGGTGCATGGGCCAGGCCAGAACAGGGTGGCAGGGCCGCTCAATCAGGAGAACCAACAGAGCCCTGAGATGTGTTTTTTCTTGGATTGGTTTATTGCTTTTGGGGTGCATTTCATAGGGTCCTTCCTTTGTTGGCTCTTCCCCATCCTCTTGGTGTGGTGGGCCCCGAGATTTGTAGTGTGCCCATCCATCTGGCAGGAGTCATGGTGCACAGTATGACCATGGGGCCTGAGGCCTGGGTCTCTCTCATGTCCTTGGGACTGGAGCTAACAAGAAGTCAGTGGCAATGGGAATCCAGGTGCACAAGGATGGTTTTCTTGGTGGCTGGCAAAGGCAATGTTCTTTCCCCAGAGAAAGCAGCCCATGCGTTCTGGAGTAGAGGTTTTGGCTGGCATCTGTGGGATACACTGTCCTTGCCCACCCTTTCCCCCAGCTTGGATCATTGCGGTGGTGCCAGCTGAGTGAACTAGCCCTTCAGTTTGTGTGGGAACTGAATGAGGCCTGTGAATGCCAGCTTTCCCCCACTCCCCTGGCAACATCCATGACTCAATAGAGGAGGCCATAATCTTCCTAGGTACACAACTCCATTGACCTGGGAATCTCACCTCCATCCTCCACAGCAGCCACAGCAAGACCTGCGGAAGGAGGGTCCCAGTTCAGACATACCTAGCCCTGCCCCGACCTGATGGTCCCTTTCTACCTACCCTGGGAGTGGAAGACAAAGGACATATAATCTTGGGAGTTCTAGGGCCCCACCCACCGTTGGTCCCTCTCCACACTACAGCTGATGCTTTCTGGAAAATGCCACCTCCTGGCAGGAGGCCAACCAGCACAAATATAGAGTATTAAACCACCAAATCTAAGGACCCTCACAGAGTCCATTGCACCCTCCACCACTTCTGGAACAGGCACTGGTATCCACAGCTAAGAGACCCATAGATGGTTAACATTGCAGGACTCTGTGCAGGCAAACCCCAGTACCAGCCTGAAGCCGGGTAGAACCACTGGGTGGCTAGACCCAGAAGAGAGACAACAGTCACTTCAGTTCAGCTCACAGGAAACCACACCCATAGGAAAAAGGGGAGAGTACTACGTCAAGGAAACACCCCACGGGACAAAAGAATCTGAACAACAGTCCAGCCCTAGACCTTTCTTCTGACAGTGCCTACCCAAATGAAAAGGAACCAGAAAAACAACACTGGTAATATGACAAAACAGGGCTCTTCAAAACCCGAAAAAATCACACTAGTTTACAACAAATTGATCCAAATCAAGAAGAAATCCCTGATTTACCTGAAAAAGAATTCAAGTTAGCTATTAAGCTAATCAGGGAGGAGCCAGAGAAAGGTGAGACCCAAAGCAAGGAAATCCAAAAAATGATAGAAAACTGAATGGAGAAATATTCAAGGAAATAGATAGCTTAAGGAAAAAAAATCAAAAATTCAGGAAATTTTGGACACATTTTTAGAAATGTGAAATGTTCTGGAAAATCTTAACGACTAGAAGAAAGAAATTCACAGCTTGAAGACAAGGTCTTTGAACTAACCCAATCCAATGAAGACAAAGATAAAAGAATAAGAAAATATGAACAAAGGCTGGGTGTGGTGGCTCACACTTGTTATCCCAGCCCTTTGAGAGGCCGAGGTGGGCAGATAACAAGGTCAAGAGATCAAGACCATCTTAGCCAACATAGTGAAACCCCATCTCTACTAAAAATACAAAAATTAGCTGGGTGTGGTGGTGTGTGCCTGTAGTCCCAGCGGGAGGTTGAGGCAGAAGAATACCTTGAAAATGGGAGATGGATGTTACAGTGAGCCAAGATCATGCCACTGCACTCCAGCCTGGCAACAGAGCAAGGCTCCATCTCAAAAAAAAGAAAAAGAAAAAGAAAATATGAACAAACCCTCCATGAAGTCTGGGACTATGTGAGGAAGAAGTGAATTCTAAAAGCCTGGAAAACATATTTGGGGGAACAATCAAGGAAAACTTCCCTGGACTTCTGAGAGGCATGGACATCCAAATACAAGAAGCAGAAAGAACACCTGGGAAATTCATTGCAAAAAGATAGCCTAGACACATTGTCATCAGGTTATCCAAAGTTAAGATGAGGGAAAGAATCTTAAAAGCTGTGAGACTGAAGCCCTAGGTAACCTATAAAGGAAAACCTATCAGATTAACAGCAGACTTCTCAGGAGAAACCCTACAAGCCAGAAGGGATTGGGGCCCTATCTTCAGCCTGCTCAAACAAAACAATTATCAGCCAAGAATTGTGTAACCAGTGAAACTAAGCTTCATATATGAAGGAAAGATGCAGTCATTTTCAGACAAGCAAATGTTGACAAATTTGCCATTACAAAACTAGCACTACAGGAGCTGCTAAAAGGAGCTCTAAATCTTGAAACAAATCCTGGAAACACATCAAAACAGGACCTCATTAAAGCATAAATCACACAGGACCTATAAAACCAAAGGAAAAGTTAAAAAGCAAAAACAAAAAACAAAAAGTACACGGGCAGCAGAGAGCATGATGAAAGCAATGGTACCTCACATTTTACTACTAACATTGAATGTAAGTGGCCTAAATGCTCCACTTAAAAGATACAGAACTGCAGAATGGATAAGAACTTACCAACCAACTATCTGCTGCCTTCAGGAGACTCACCTAATACATAAGGACTCACATAAACAAGGAAAATGGTGGAAAAAGGCATTTGATGGAAATGGACACCAAAAGCAATAAGCAGTAGCTATTCTCATATGAGACAAAACAAACTTTAAAGCAACAGTGGTTAAAAGAGACAAAGAGGGACAGTATACAATGGTAAAAGGCCTTGTCCAACAGGAAAATATGGTAATCTTAAACATGAACACCTATGACTGAAGCTCCAAAATTTATGAAACAATAATTAATAGATCTGAGAAATGAGAGAGATGGCAACACAATAATAGGAGAGGGCTTCAACACTCCACTGACAGCACTAGGAAAGTCATCAAGACAGAAAGTCAACAAAGGAACAATGGATATAAACTATGCCTTGGAACAAATGAACTTAACAGATATATACAGAACATTTCATCCAACAACCACAGAATACACATTCTATTCAACAGCACATGGAACTTTCTCCAAGATAGATCATATGATAGGCCATAAAACAAGCCTCAATACATTTAAGAACATTGAAATTGTATCATGCACTCTCTCAGATCACAGTGGAATAAAACTGAAAGTCAACTCCAAAAGGAATCTTCAAAACCATGCAAATAAATGGACATTAAATAACCTGCTCCTGAATGAGCACTGGGTCAAAACGAAATCAAGATGGAAATTTAAAACTTCTTCAAACTGAATGACGATAATGACACAAGCTATCAAGACCTCTGGGATACAGCAAAGGTGGTTCTAAGAAGAAAGTTCATAGCCCTAAATGCCTACATCAAAAAGTCTGAAAGAGCAAAAACAGAAAATCTAAGGTCACACCTCAAAGAACTCAAGAAACAGGAACAAACCTGTTGGGAGAAAAACTGAGTGTTGGGAGAGAAGCCGAGGCAGGGTTTGGAACATGTCTGGAGTCCAATGTTTAACACCCCACGTGGCCTTTGGAATGTGTCTAGACTTGCTTGGCTCCTTGCTTCTAGCACTCCCATTACCTCAAGTAACCATATGTTTTAAAGCACAGCTGTGGCTCATTCACTTGATATACCACTTCCTTTCAAAGCCCACATCCTCACCACCCATTTTTTTGTTTGATCACCAATAAATATCATGGGATCCCAGAGCTCAAGGCCTTTGCAGCCTCCATACTAGCGTTGGCCCCCTGGTCCCACTTTCTCTCTCAACTTGTCTTTTCTCATTCCTTTGACTCTGCCAGACTTTGTAGCCCCCACACCTGGTGTTGGGTCTGATCACCCCAACACAAACCAAACCCAAACCCAGCAGAACAAAGGAAATAACCAAGATCAGAGCAGAACTAAATGAAACTGAAACAACAACAATACAAAAGATAAACGAAACAAAAAGTTGGTTCTTTGAAAAGATAAATAAAATGGATACATCATTAGCAAGATTAACCAAGAAAAGAAGAGAGAAACTCCAAATAAGATCACTAACAAATGAAACAGGAGATATTACAACTGACACCACTGAAATACTAAAGATCATTCAAAGGTACTGTGAATACCTTTATGCACATAAATTAGAAAACCTAGAAGAGATAGGTAAATTTCTGGAGCCATACAATCCTTCTAGCTTATATCTGGAAGAATTAGATACCCTGAACAGAACAATAACAAGCAATGAGATTGAAATGGTAATTTTAAAATTACCAACAAAAAAATGTTGAGGACAAGACAGAGTCATAGCAGAATTCTACCAGACATTCAAAGAAGAACTGGTACCAATACTTTTGACACTATTTCACAAGGTAGAGAAAGAAGGAATCCTCTCTAATTCATTCTATGAACCCAGCATTACCCTAATATCAAAACCAGGAAAGGACATAACCAAAAAAGAAAACTACAAACTGATATCCTTGATGAACATAGATGCTAAAATCTTTAACAAAATACTAGCTAACCGAATCCAACAGCATATCAAAAAGATAATCCACCATGATCAAGTGGGTTTCATACTAGGGATGCAGGAACGGTTTAACATATGCAAGCCAATAAATGTGATACACCACATAAACAGAATTAAAAACAGTACTCACACGATCATCTCAATAGATGCAGAAAAAGCATTCGACAAAACCCAGCATCCCTTTATGATTAAAGCTCTCAGCAAAATATGCTGAGAAACAAGCAACATACCTTAATGTAATAAAAGCCATCTATGACAAACACACAGCCAACATTATACTGAATGGGGAAAGGTGAAAACATTCCCTCTGAGAACTGGAACAAGACAAGGATGCCCACTCTCACCACTCCTCTTCAACATAGTACTGGAGGTCCTATCCAGAGCAATCTGACTAAAGAAAGAAATAAAGGACATCCAAATTGGAAAAGAGGAAGTCAAACTGTCACTGGCTGCTGATGATTTGATCTTTTACCTTGAAAATCCTACAGAGTCCTCTAGAAAGCTCCTAGAACTGATAAAATATTTCAGCAAACTTTCCAGATACAAGATTAATGTACACAAATCAGTAGCTCTTCTACACACCAACAGCAACCAAGCAAAGAATCAAATCAAGAACTCAACCCCTTTTACAATAGCTGCAAAAAAATAAAATAAAATACTTAGGAATATACCTAATGAAGGAATCAAAAGACCTCTACAAGAAAAATTATGAAACTGCTGAAAGAAATCATAGATGCTGAAGCAGGAGAATCGCTTGAACCCCAGAGGCAGAGGTTGTAGTGAGCCAAGGTCGTGCCATTGCATCCAGCCTCTGGGACTAGAGCAAAACTCCGTCAAAAAAAAAAAAAAAAATCATAGATGACACAAACAAAGGGAAACACATCCCATGCTCATGGATAGGTAGAATCAATGTTGTGAAAATGACCATACTGCTAAAAGCAATCTACAAATTCAATGCAATGCCCATCTGAATACCACCATCATTCTTCACAGAATTACAAAAAAAATTCTAAAATTCGTATGGAACCAAAAGAGAGCCGCATAGCCAAAGCAAAACTAAGCCAAAAGAACAAACCTGGAGGCATCACACTACCTGATTTCAAACTGTACTATAATGCCATCGTTCCCAAAACAACTTGGTACTGGCATAAAAATAGGCACATAGACCAATGGAACAGAATAGAGAACCCAGAAATTAACCCAAATACTTGCAGCCAACTGATCTTTGCCAAAACAAATGAAAACATAAAGTGGGGAAAGGACACCCTTTTCAACACATGGTGTTGGGATAATTGGGAAGCCACATATAGGATAATGAAACTGGATCCTCTTCTCTCACCTTACACAAAAATCTACTCAAGATGGATTAAGGACTTAAACCTAAATCCTGAAACTATAAAAATTCTAGAAGATAACACTGGATAAACCCTTCTAGACATTGGCATAGGCGAGGATTTCATGACCAAGAACCCAAAAGCAAATGCAATAGAAACAAGGATAAATAGCTGGGACCTAATTAAACTAAAGAGGTTTTGCATGGCAAAGGGAACAGTCAGCAGAGTAAATAGACAACCTACAGAGTGAGAGAAAATCTTCACTGTCTATACATCTGACAGAGGACTAATATCAAGAATTTACAATGAACTCAAGCAAATCAGTAAGGAAAAACAAACAACCGCATCAAAAAATGGGCTAAGGACATGAATACACAGTTCTCAGAAGAAGATATACCAATGGCCAACAAATATACGAAAAAGTGCTCAGCATCACTAGTGATCAGGGGTGTGCAAATCAAAACCACAATGCAATAGCATCTTAACTGCTGCAAGCCATAATAAAAAACATTTTAAAAAGTAGATGTTGGCATGGATGCAGTAAACAGGGACCACTTCTACACTGCTGGTGAAAATGTAAACCAGTACAGCCACTGTGGAAAACAGTGTGGAGATTCCTTAAAGAACTGAAAGTAGAACTACCATTTGATCCAGCAACCCCACCACTAGGCATCTACCCAGAGGAAAATAAGTCATTATTCAAAAAAGATACTTGCACACACACGCTTATAGCCACACAAATCACAATTGCAAAATCGTGGAACCAACCTAAATGTCCATCAATCAACAAGTGGATAAAGAAACTGTGAGAAACACACACATACACACACACACATACACACATATATATGTATATGATTGAATACTACATAGCCGTAGGAAGGAATGAATTAACAGCATTTTCAGTGACCTGGATAAGAAGGGAGGCTATTATTCTAAGTGATGCAACTCAGGAATGAAAAACTCAGCATCATATGTTCTCACCAATATATGAGAGCTAAGCTATGACGACATAAAGACATAAGAATGGACTTTGCAGACTTTGGTAGAAGAGTGGGAGGGACACGAGAGGTAAAAGACTATGACTATGGTGTAGTGTATACTGCTTGGGTCATGGGTGCACCATAATCTCACAAATCACTACTAAGGAAATTACTCATGTAAACAAATACCAACTGTACCCCAATAACTTATGGAAAAATAAAATATAACACACCAAGAAAGTGAAGAGACAACACACAGAATGGGAAAAAATAATTGCAAACTACCCATCAGACAAAGGATTAATAACCACAATATATAAGGAGCTCAAACAACTCTGCAAGAAAAAAACTAATAATCTGATTTTTTTAAATGGCCAAAAAAAGATTTGAATACATAGTTCTCAAAAGAAGACATACAAATGGCAAATAGGCATATGAAAAGGTGCTCAATATCATTGATAGAGAAATGCAAATCAAAACTGCAGTGCAATATCATCTCACTGGAGTTAAAATGGCTTATATTCAAAACCTAGCAATAACAAATGATGGCAAGAAGTTGGAGAAAAGGGAACCCTCATATACTGTTGTAGGTAATGTAAATTAGTACAACCACTATAAAGAACAGTTTGGATGTTCCTCAAAAAACTAAAAATTGAGCTACCACATTACTCAGCAATCCTATTGTTGGGTATATAACCATAAGAAAAGAAATAAGTATGTTGAGATATCTGTACTCCTATGTTTGTTGCAGCACTATTTACAACAACTGAGATTTGGAAGCAACCTGAGTGTCCATCAAGAGTGGATTTTTTAAATATGGTACATATACAGAGTGGAGTACTATTCAGCCTTAAAAAAGAATGATATCCAGTCATTTGAAAGACTATGAATGGAACTGGAGATCATTATGTTAAGTGAAATAGCCAGGCACAGAAATACAGACATGTTCTCACTTATTTGTGGGATCTCAATATCAACCCACTTGAACTCATAAACGTAGAGAGTAGAAGGATGATTACCAGAGGCTGGGAAAAAATATTGGGGGCCTAGGGGGAGGTGGACATTGTTCATGGGTACAAAAAATAGAATGAATAAGACCGCTATATGATAGCACAGTAGGGTGACTATAGTCAATAATAACTTAATTGTACATTTTTAAATAACTTAAAGACTGTAATTTGATGGTTCACAACTCAAAAAATAAGTGCTTGAGCAGATGGATGTCCCATTCTTTGTGATGTGATTATTTAACTTTGTACATCTGTATCAAAACATCTCATGTATGTTATAAATATATACATCTATGTACCCACAAAAAATAAAAATTGAAAATTATAAGACCCTTGACTCAATTTGAATTTGGGGTAAGTAATGTTATTATTTTGTATAAATATCTTCCAATAATTGCTTAAACATATTACACACCAGTATGGACATATTGCATAGCTGTGCTAAAAAGTTATTCATTGCTTATCCCAATTTTAAGCTTTACCATGTTTCTCATATTTTCTTTTGGTGAATCTGACACATCCATTATAGAAGTATCATAGGATTTACAATAATATTGTACAGACATGGGGAAAGAAGAATAAAAGAAAAATCCTTAGAGGGCATATGGATTGGTAAGAGTATAAAAGAAAACTGAGTCCTAAATGATAACATTAAAAACATAAGTCAGGATGTACATCTGAGCTCTCACCAGGAGACATGGCAACCAGATTGTCCTTGGGCTGGGGGTGAAGTCCCTGAGCACTCTCAGAGATAGACGATGCAAATCAAACTCATTCTCATTGAGCTTGCTTTACCTGCAAAATGTGTAAGTCCCTAAGCCTATATATATGAATAACTGTGGGAAAAGTAACACCATTAAATGTACCAAACAAAAGACAAATACTGCAGGTGTTTAGATCAGATGTCTGAAGGAAAGAAAGAAAGTGTAATGAAAGATAATTTGAAGAAAATAGAATTGAGAAATCAGTTTCTTCATCTTTATAATAATGTCAAATTTGTTGAGATTTTTTTTAAATGACATGATTTGTCTACAGACCTTTGTACTCTATCTGGCTTAAATTAAATGTATATACAACTTATATAATAAAGTACTGGGCTGTTTTATTATCATGTTGTAATGTCTTGGTCGCCACCACTTTCACCATATTCTCTAAATGGCACGGTAAGACCTATGACTGGTTATCAACAACATAAAGTGATTATGAGAGTTTCATATGACAGATGAAGGAAGCTTGGTTGGATCCTTGGCAACAGTTGGCAACCAGAGAAACCGAGCTCACAATTTTAGAAAAGTATTATTCTTTCTAACTAGATATTTCCATGAAAAGAACCTTGTGAATGCAGAAATGCCAAAAGAATAATTATGATAAGTATAAGATAATAACCAAATAACTAAAATACATCTCAATTTCTCTGGCAGTTTAACTTAATTCAGGGTGCAGCCAGAATCACAACGTTTACTAACATAGACGTTTATGATCTCAAGACATTTAATTCTTAGCTCATTGAGGAAAAATGTAGTACAAGGGTTACAGCAGAGACAAAAGACAGAAAACAGTGGAGGGGCTTGATCGCAAGTCATATGTTACAATTTTTAGAAGACTCTAAAAATCCTGCCTAGTAATAGGTTTTTCTCATCTCATTATTGAAGAATGTATGAGCAGGCTGGTCATGGTGGCTCACACCTGTAATCCCAACAATTTGAGAGGTCAATGTTGGAGGGCCACTTGAGGCCAGGAGCTCAAGACTAGCCTGGGCAACATAGCAAGACCTTGTCTCTACATATTCTTTTTAAACTAACCCACTGTGGTGGTATATGCCTGTAGTCCCAACTACTACGAAGGCTGACATGGGAGAATTGCCTGAGTTTAGGTGTCTGAATCTGGAGTGAGCTATGATTGTGCCACTGCACTCCAGGAAGAATGACAGAACTAGATTCTGTGTACAAATATATACATATTGTATATATTGTCAATGACCAGTCATAGGTCTTAAAATGCTGTTGATACAATATGGTGAAAATGGTGTTTACAAAGAAATTATCAAAATAATAATAACAAAAGCCCAGAATGTTATTATATTATGTAAGTTGTTTAGACATTTAATATAAATGAGGCAGAGTATGAAGATCTGTAGACAAATCATGTCATTTTTTTTTTAATCTCAACATACTAGAAGTTTTTTTTTTTTTTTTTTTTGAGATAAAATCTCACTCTGTCACCCAGGCTGGAGTGCAGTTGCTCGATCTTGGCTCACTGTAACCTCTGCTGCCCTGATTCAAGTGATTCTCCTGCCTCAGCCTACTGAGTAGCTGGGATTATAGGCTCCTGCCACCGTGCCTGGCTAATTTTTGTATTTTTAGTAGAGATGGGGTTTCACCATCTTGGCCAGGCTGGTCTTGAACTCCTGATTTCGTGATCCACTCACCTCAGCCTCCCAAAGTGCTGGCATTACAGGTGTGAGCCACCATGCCTGGCCAACATTTCTTTTTTAAAGTGTGCAAGCTCTTTGACCATCATGTCTCTGTGCATCACTATAATAATATATCCAGAGCAACTGTTTCCACTGTGGAGTTGGAGGAGATAAAGACACATCCTTTGTACTTTGGGTGCTCTGATCAGGATCAGGGAGGTCCTTGCATTTTGACTTTATCTTTACTAAATGTGCAAAGTGCAGAGATTTTTAACATGAATAATTTTAAGAGAAATTTAAAATTCTCTTATGTTCAGGGACATGCACGTTTTCTACTGATCGTGTTTCTTCTTGATATTTTTAGGCCCTGGGAGTCTGCGTATGAATAATCTCTATCATCATCATTGTGTTCCTTTGTGTTTTAACCTATCTTTATTCCATTCTTTCTGCCTTTTATTTTGAAAAAGAATAGACACCAGAAAATCCTATCCCTACCAAATGCAAAAAAACACAAAAATTATAAATATTAACATTTACAAGCCACATTTGTGAATATATGTTTTAATTAAAAAATTACAGTTTCAAAGTTTCAGAGGAAATGGTAGTAACATAAAACAGAGGACATTTTTATAATAAGGAACTCATATTTTTAATATTGTGCAAATTATTATTCACTCATCACCAAATAATCTTACCTAAAGTAATATATAACCAATTTAATAAATTTAGTTTAAAAAAACACAAAATTACAAAATAATTAATACAATATTTGAAATCATGATGCATATTGCAAGCTTTCCTTCAGGTAAAGTTCTATTAACTCTACAAAGGTTTTATAAATGGCAGATGTTACATTTCCAGATAGTTTTGTGGTAACCAAAAAGAATTGATTTATTAGCAATTTTCATAACACATTGAGATTAAATATTATTTGTGATAAATATCATTACTGTAACACATTTAAAAGATCTCAGGTATTAAGAAATCTCAATTTAGATGTGTCCAAGCTGGCCGATTAGAAGCAGCTGTGGTCCGTGGCTCTCACTGAGAGCAATGAAAACTGCAGTGAATTCTGCACCTCCAATTGAGGTATCCACATTCTTGCATTGGGACTGACTAGGCAGACAGCTCGACACCCACAGAGTGAGGAAAAGCAAGTGGGGTGATGGCCAACCCAGGTGTGGCACGGAGCTAGGGCAGCCCCCACTCACAGCCAAGGGAGGTGGTGAGTGATTGTACAACTCTGCCTAGGAAACCATGCTTCTCCCACGGATCTTTGCAACCTGCAGATCAAGAGATCCCTTCGTGAGCCCAGCCACCATGGCCTTGGGTCTGAAGCACAGAGCTTGTGGAGTCTCAGGGGAGTGCGTGATGGCTCACTGGGGCATGAGTGGAAACGCAGGAGTTTTGCATACTCTGCTCCAAGAATTCCAGCAAAGTGGGAGATACATCCATGCATTCCCCTAGGAAGGGAGTTGAATCTAGGGAGCCAGGACCAAGTTCCCAGGGTGAGGGGCAGCCGCTATATCTGTAGTTTGAGTTGGCCGCTCTAGACTGCTGGCACCAGGGACCAGGAGGAGTTTCCCACAATGCATCACAACTGCTGTGCCTGATCATGGCTAGTCTGCTTCTTTAAGTGAGACCCAATCCATCCCTCCTCACTGGATGGGGCCTCCCCATTGGAATTTTAGCAACTCCAGCCAGAGTTGTATGGACAGAACTCTGATTTCTCCCTGGGATGAAGTCCCAAGGGAGACGGACAGCTGCTATCCCTGCAGTTCAGCCGCAATACATGAGATAAAAGGTTGGTTCAGCACAGGCAAATCTACAAATGTAATTCATCACATAAACAGAACTAAACACAAAAACAACACGATTATCTCAATAGATGCAGAAAAGGCCTTCAATAAAATTTGACATCCCTTCATGTTAAAAAAGGCAGTTAGCCTTTCCAACCTGCTGGCTCTGGAGACCCCCAGGCGGTCAGCACAGCACACCTGCTCTGCCAAGGGGCAGACTGCTTCTTTAAGCAGTCCCTGATCCTGTTCCTCCTGACTGGGCGAGACCTCCCAACAGGGGTCTCCAGACACCTCCTACAAGAGTGTTCCAGTTGGTATCAACTCAGTATCCCCTTGGACGGTGCTCCCAGAGGAAGGATCAGGCTGTCATCTTTGCTGTTTTGCAGCCTTCACTGGTGATACCTCCAGGTGCAGGAGAGACTGAGGTGACTAGGGTCTGGAGTGGACCCCCAGAAAACCACAGAAGCCCTGGAGAAGAGCGGTCTGACTGTTAAAAACAAACAAACTGAAAGCAACAGCAGCAGCAACAACAAAAAGGACCCCACAAAAACCCCATTCAAAGATCAGCAACCTCAAAGATCAAAGGTAGATAAGCCCACGAAAATGAAAAAGCATCAACACAAAAACACTGAAAACTCAAAAAGGCAGAATACCTCTTCTTTTCTAAATGATAGCAACACCTCTCAAGCAAGGGCACAGAACTGGACTGAGGCTGAGATGGCTGAATTGACAAAAGTAGGCTTTAGAAGGTGGGTAATAACAAACTTCACTGAGCTAAAGGAGCACATTCTAACCTAATGCAAAGAAGTTAAGAATTATGATAAAACAATACAGTAGCTGATAACCAGAATATCTGGTTTAGAGAGGAACATAACTGACCTGATGGTGCTGAGAAACACAGCATGAGAACTTCACAATGCTACCACAAATATCATTAGCAGAATAGGCCAAGTGGAGGAAAGAATCTCAGAGCTTGAAAACTGTCTGAAGTAAGACAGGAAGAGACGAATAGAGAAAAAAACAAAGAAGAATGAACAAAACCTTCAAGAAATATGGCATTATGAAAAAGACTGAATCTATGACTGATAACGGTACCTTGGTCCACCATGACGATCAAGATGGCTTCATCCCCAAGATACAAGGTTGGTTCAGCATAGGTAGATCTACAAATGTAATTCATCAGATAAAAGGAACTAAACACAAAAACAACACGATTATCTCAACAAATGCAGAAAAGGCCTTCAATAAAATTCAAATCCCTTCATGTTAAAAACTCTCAAAAAATTAGCTATTAAAGGAACATACCTCAAAATAATAACAGCCATATATGACAAACTCATAGCCAATATCATACTAAATGGGCAAAAGCTGGAAGCATTCTCTTTGAAAACTGGCACAAGACAAGGATGCCCTCTCTTACTACTCCTATTCAACATAGTATTGGAATTTCTGGCCAGGGCAATCAGGCAGGAGAAAGAAATCAAGGGTTTTCAAATGGAAAGAGAAGAAGTCAAATTATCTTCATTTGCAGATGACATAATCCCATATCTAGAAAACCCCATCATCTCAGCCCAAAAGCTTCTTAAGCTGATAAACCACTTCAGTAAAGTCTCAGGATACAAAATCAATGTGCAGAAATCACTAGCATTCCTATTCACCAGCAACAGACAACCAGAGAGCCAAATCATGAATGAATTCCCATTCACAATTGCTACAAAGAGAATAAATTACCTGAGAATACAGCTAACAAGAGATATAGCTAACTCCTTTTCAAAGAGGACTGCAAATCGCTGCTCAGAGAAATCAGAGAGGACACAAACAAATGAAGAAACACTTCATGCCCACGGATAGGAAGAATTAATTCTTGAAAGTGACCACATTGCCCAAAGTAATTTATAAAATAATTTAATGCTATTCCCATTAAACTACCATTGACATTCCTTACAGAATTAGAAGAAACTATAAAAATTCATATGGAACCAAAAAAGAGCCCACATAGCTAGGACAATTCTAAGCAAATAGAAAAAAGAAGGAGGCATTACACTACCCAACTTCAAGCTACACTATAAGACTACAGTAACCAAAACAATATAGTACTGGCACAAAAATAGACACATAGACTAATAGAAGGGAATAGAGAACTTGGAAATAAGACCATACACATACAACCATCTGATGTTTGACAAACCTGACAAAAACAAGCAATGGAGAAAGGATTCCTTACTTAATAAATGGTACTGGGAAAACTGGCTAGCCGTATGCAGAAAACTGAAACTGCACATCTTCTTTACACTTTATACAAAAATTAACTCAAGATGGATTAAAGACTTAAACATAAGACCTAAAATCATAAAAACCCTAGAAGAAAACCTAGGCAATACCATTCAGGACATAGGCATGGGCAAAGACTTCATTACTAAAACAACAAAAGCAATGGCATGAAAGGTCAAAGTTGACAAATGGTATCTAATTAAACTAAAGACCTTCTGTACAGTGAAAGAAACTATCATCAGAGTGAACAGAAAACCTACAGATTAGGAGAAAATTTTGCAATCTATCCATCTGACAAAGGGCTAATATGCAGAATCTACAAAGAACTTACACAAATTTACAAGAAAGAAACAACCCCATCAAAAAGTGGGCAAAGGATATAAACAGGCACTTCTCAAAAGAAGACATTTATGCAGTCAACAAAAACATGAAAAAAACCTCATCCTCACGGGTCATTAGAGAAATGCACATCAAAACCACAATGAGATACCATCTCACACCAGTTAGAATGGTGATCATTAAAAAGTCAGCAAACAACAGATGCTGGAGATGATGTGAAAAAATAGGAACCCTTTTACACTGATAGTGGGAGTGTAAATTAGTTCAACCATTGTGTAAGACAGTGGGGCGATTCCTCAAGGACGTAGAACTAGAAGTACCATTTGACCCAGCAATCCCATAACTGGATATATACCCAAAGGACTATAAATCATTCTACTACAAAGACACATGCACACTTATGGTCATTGCAGTACTGTTCACAATAGCGAAGACTTGAAACCAACCCAAATGCCCATGAATGATAGACTGGATAAAGAAAATGTTGTACATATACACCATGGAATACTATGCAGCCATAAGAAAGGATAAGTTCATGTCCTTTGCAGGGACATGGATGAAGCTGGAAACCATTATTCTCAGCAAACACGAAAGTGGAAAACCAAACAACACATGTCCTCACTCATAAGTGGGAATTGAACAATGAGAATATATGGACACAGGGAGGGGAACAGCACACATGGGAGCCCGTTGGGGGGCAGGGGATTAGGGGAGGGATAGCACTGGGAGAAATACGTAATGTAGATGACAAGTTGATGGGTTCAGCAAACCACCATGGCACATGTATACCTATGTACCAAACCTGCACATTCTGCACCTGTATCCCAGAATTTAAAGTATGACCAAAAAATAAATAAATAACTTTACATAAATGCATAAAGTCTAGTATAGCTAATATATTATAATGGAATGTCATCTATAATCGTATCTCAAAGAGAACACCACAAAATTATGAAGGCCTTTCCACAAATCTCTAAATTTATGTTCTTGTAACATTACATTTCTAATTCTTCTTGCATAATTTCTTGATTTTAGCTATTGTTCAGTGTCAGTAAGATGGTAATTATGAGAAGAAAATTATCCTAACACTCCATTGAGAAAATCCTGTCTCATTTCACCACACACTTGAATCTTAAGCAGCCACTTCTAATGCAGCTGAATAATAGATACTTACCCAGTTGATTCTATGAATTGAATCTATGCTAATAAACTGGGAATATCATCAGCTCATCTTCCTTCAGGCCTGTATTTGTCATGGTCTCTTGTAGAAGCAGGACAGCACTAGCATTGGGATTGTTAGAAACAGAGGATATCAAAGTGAAAACTGGCGTTGCTCAGGGGGGTGGCCTGGCCTCGTTTCTTGTCAGCGAAACAGAAGTCAAACAATATTTCTACCTTCCAAGATAATAGAACATAATGTCAGATTTTCTCATGGATTCTCACTAGTTCAAAAAAGTTGTGTGGACTTCATTTATTTCTTCTGTAGTGGTCTCAGGGTCACCTAGAAATATAAGCTACTTCATTGGAATTTGGAAGATACCTTCTGCTCCAACACTACTTAAAAGATGTGCTCTTTCTTCCTGGGAACAGAGCCCCAAGTCTAAGCATCTGACATGGGAAGCAGAATGTAGGCTGCTTTTCACCTCTCACATAGTAGGACTGGTGTATTTATCAAGGGCAGAAAAAAAACCTCCATTGCAGCCAGCACTGATGACTGAGATAGACACTGTACTTCTTCATATACCTGATTTTGATGTAAATTTCCAGGATTCTGTGTTTGCCATCTCATCCCTTTTTATCCTTTACAGTTTCTAGTCTTGGGGTTGTTTTATTTAATAAACTAGAACACCCACTTCTTGGCAACAGACAAACTTTTTGCTTTGTGACACCCACCAACCAAACCTAAATATAACTTTAACTTTAACCTTAACACTGATTATAACTGCCACATTTGTGATTCTTTTAATAATAATAAAAAAAACTTGATGTTATAATGGTAGCTTTTCTTCCCATAAACCTATATCTCTTTGCACAGAGCACTAGCTCAGCCTGTTTGGATTTGGCATGGTGTGTTCCCATGCATTGTCTTTGATTCTATAACAAACAAGTTTTCCATTTGATCTCATTATGACACTCTCACCCTCAGACTTCTGCTCTCTGCAAATACAGTTCTGCCTGACCTCTCTGACTGAATCCATTCTCTCATTAGCTGCCATAACTACAACCTCAATAACTCAACCTTTTTTGTTTCTTAGCTTTTGATTTGTTCATTTTATTGCCTTATTTGAAATTTCTCTATTTATTCTTTTTAAACTTTCCTTGGCCAGTGCTCATAGAAAAAAAAAAAAAAAAAAACTGTCAACTAAGAATCCTACACCTAGCAAAGCTATGTATCCAAAATTGAGAATTGCCTGAGTTCAGGAGTTCAAGACAGACCTGGGCAACATAATGAGACCTCATCTCTGCTAAAAAATAAAAAAATACATATTAGCCAGGTGTGGTGATGTGAACCTGTAGTCTCTCAGCTACTTGGGAGGCTGAGGTGAGATAATTGCTTGAGCTCAGGAGATCCAGACTGCAGTAAGCTATGATTGTGCCACTGAACACCAGTCTGAGTGACAGAGTGAGGTCCTGTCTCAAACAAACAAAACAACAAGGACAACAACATAGAACCTTAGGGAATCTAATAAAAATGTAGTTTTGGTCAATTTTTGCTATTTTAAATTCCTGATTTTCCCTTACATTCTAAAGCAAAGGGAAATGAAAGCACTGGTGAGAACTAGGCTGGAGGGGCTTGCCCTAGGCTCACCATACGTTGCCTCTGGGTGACCCCTGCAAAATCTTCAGAGACATATGAGCTGAGGAATAAGCCAATGTCAGCATCTCAGAAAAGGTTTTCACTTTAGGCCTTCCTGAAGCAGGAGCCTAAGAGAGTTGGGATCTAGCAGGAGCACACTGTGCTTTCTTAAGCATTTCCCACCAAGTGACCTCAATACAGGGCTGTCTCTAGGATGTGAGTTCTTGGTTACCAGAGTTCTAAGTTCTGTTGGGATCGGTCACCAAGGAAGTAAGATCACTTTTTCAAAGTTTCATCCTCTGGGCTCCTTGCTGCCTTCCATAAGACCTACCTAAAGGCCCTGCTGGGCTACTCACTTTCACTATCCCTGCATGTCAACTTTTTACCTGTGCACAATTATGCAAGTACAACTCTCCTCAGTTCCCTGGAAAGACCTGAATGCAGCCATGGCCTCAGGTATGAGGTCACAGATCTGGGTAAGAACCTACTTTACCTTACTAGTTCTGTGACACTAGAAAAGTGGGTTTGGGGCCCTTTCAACCTGTACAGTGGGTAACATGCCAGCATCTCCTTCCTAGGGAACTCATCAGGTGTGTATGAGATAAAACTTGTAAAACTCATGGTGCGGTATCCCACGTAGATAATGCACACACTTAGAGATAAAATAATTGTAAGAAAGAATGGGAGGCCCCATAGAATACAACTCAAACAGGCCTGTGTCCAGCAGTGTGATATTGGAAAGTCACTTCCCCTCTCAGCCTCATTTTTCATTCTGCACCAATAAGAGTTTGAGATGAAATGAAATTCAGATATTGTCATCCTCTGACATTGCTCCCCTTTCAGTGCCTTCTCATTATATTCAGAATTGGACCTGTGTCCTTCACTTTGGCCTATGTTGTGGGCAACCTACAGGAAGGTTCACAACACTAAGAGGTTAATGACTCACTTCTGATGAACAGAATGCAATGAAAGTGATGGGATAACACTTCTTTCTTAGGTCAGGCTGTTATAGCAAAGATAGACTGAGCCACTTATCAAAAACAGAATGTTCTTTCTCACAGTTCTGGAGGACAGAGGTTGAAGGTCATAATGCCACCATGGTTGGGCTCTAGTGAGAACTCTCTTGTGAGTTTCTGACTGTAGACTTTACATTGTATTTTTACCTGACAGATAGTGGAGGAGGGAGCTCTCTGGGGTTTCCTTTATAGAGCCAGTAATCCCATTCATGAGGGTATCACCTTCAGAGCCTAATTACCTCCCACTTCCTAGTACTGTTACACTGGGGGCTAGGATTTCAACATATACAATTTTCGGTCGGAAAATGTTCAGTCTATTGCAACTCCCATTGTGTTATTATCAAAAAAGCTGTCATTTTCTCCTAGTCACTTTTTTCTGTGTTTTCTCCCTCAATCTCTTCGTCTCTCTATTTCTCTCATCTCTTCTACTTACTCTGTCCAGTGTTTTCTCCCTTATTCTCTGCCTATGTCTTTCTCTTTCTCTGTCAATATGTATTTCTCTCCCTGTCTTTCTACTGCATTCCTCAAATTCAAAAAGCAAGTTCCAGTGTTATGAACTGCCCTATGCAGAGGCCTACACTACAGAGAATAAGGGAGTGCTCAGGCCCCCAGAGACACTCAGGCTCTCAATCTACACTGAATCCAGCCAATACCCACATGAGTGTGCTTGGAAGCCAATCCTCCCACAGCCCAGCTTCAGCTGAGAACACAGCCCCAGCCTTATGGAGCCCAATGTGCAGGAAACCAGCACAGCTGTGTCCAGATTCTCATCCACATAAATCATGAGACAGTAAGCATTTGTTGTTTATAGGTGATACATTTGGGGACAATGTTGTCAGAGAGAAGCAGATCACTGTCTTCTTCTTCCAGACCCCAGAGTCTCCTCTCTCCTCTTCTCTTCCCCAGGCTCCCTCTAGCCCCACTGGCCTCTTTCTCAAATCCTCTGCCAAAGTCACTTCTGCCTGCATGTTTCTTCACCAGAAGTGGTATCTCTCTGGCACACTGTTCCCAGACTTGTGCAGGTCTGGCCCTCTGTTGTCATCCTGGTCATGGCATAAATATCACCTCAGTGAGTCATTTGGGTCCCTCAAGTGTTATGGCTCCCCTGTCCTCCCTCCCAACATCCTGCTTTATTTTTATTATAGCATTTACTCTTCTTTTACATGCACTTGCATTAGTGTTTTGTCTATACATCTTCAGACTGTGGGCTCCTTGAGTGGGATAAAGGGCCACTCAATCATTTCTCAGCACCACATGCTTGGCCCGCCAGGGCATTTGGCACAGATTTAGTTCTGTGGCAGTGTTGCTGAGTCTATGAGGGAATGTCTAACCTCCTTGTCTGCTTCTAATCACCTCATAATGGTATATATATAATTTTTTGAAACACAATGATCATTACAGTTGATAGTAAAACATAAATGGCAAAATAATAAAAATTTTTGAAGTTACCTGTTGAGTATTTGTAATAGCTTTTATTGTATAATTATCTCTGTTACTATTATTTTAAGTTTTATGACAACTTTAACATAAGTAGTTTGATTTTTAATGAAAACCTGTTTTATTTAACTCTGAGTTGTGACAACAAATTTTGTAGTCTATCTCCAAATTATTCTATAGTTTAATAATTTTATTCTTGTTTTTATGAATGATTTTGACCCCGATATTTATTTTGGAAAGAGGAATTCTACAAGTTTCCTACCAAGTTGGACCAATTACCTTGTGTCATCTAGGATTTAGCATCTGATGTTCCAATTAACAGGTATACAAGTTCATATGTCAAGTAACCCTGGGCCATATGTGCCCTAAATAATTCTAAACTATTTGATTAATGTTTAATTTTTTTGTTTAGTTTTTAAAGGATTTTATTTCTCCTTTGTTTATGAAGCTTAGTTTGGCTGGATATGAAATTCTGGGTTGAAAATTCTTTCCTTAAGAATGTCGAATATTGGCCCCCACTCTCTTCTGGCTTGTAGGGTTTCTGCAGAAAGATCCGCTGTTACTTTGATGGGCTTCTGTTTGTGAGTAACCTGACCTTTCTCTCTGGCTGCCCTTATCATTTTTTCCTTCATTTCAACCTTGGTGAGTCTGACTTGAATGTACCTTGGGGTTGCCCTTCTCAGGGAATATCTTTGTCATGTTCTCTGTATTTCCTGAATTTGAATGTTGGCCTGTCTTGCTAGGTTGGGGAAGTTCTCCTGGATAATATCCTGAAGAGTGTTTTCCAACTTGGTTCCATTCTCCCTGTCACTTTCAGGTACACCAATCAAATGTAGATTTGGTCTTTTCATATAGCCCCATATTTCTTGGAGGCTTTGTTCATTCGTTTTCATTCTTTTTGCTCTAATCTTGTATTCATACTTTATTTCATTAAGTTGATCTTCAATCTCTGCTATCCTTTCTTCTGCTTGATCAATTTGGCTATTGATACTTGTGTATGCTTCACAAAGTTCTCATACTGTGTCTTTCAGCTCCATCAGGTCATTTATGTTCTTCTCTAAACTGGTTATTCTGGTTAGCAATTCATCTAAGCTTTTTTCAAGATTCTTAGCTTCCTTGCACTGGCTCAGAACATGCTCCTTTAGCTCAGAGAATTTTGTTATTACCCACCTTCTGAAGCCTACTTGTGTCAATTCATCTAACTCATTCTCCATCCAGTTTTGTTCCCTTGCTGATGAGGTTTGTGATCCTTTGGAGAAGAGGCATTCTGACTTTTGGAATTTTCAGCCTTTTTGCGCTGGTTTCTCCCCAGCTTCGTGGATTTATCTACCTTTGGTCTTTGATGTTGTCGACCTTTGGATGGGGTCTCTAAGTGGACATGCTATTCCTTTCTGTTTGTTAGCTTTCCTTCTAACAGTCAGCCTCCTCTGCCGCAGATCCCCTGGAGTTTGCTGGAAGTTCACTCTAGACCCTGTATGTCTGGGTATCACCAGTGGAGGCAGCAAAACAGCAAAGATTGCTACCTGTTCCTTTCTCTGGAAGCTTCATCCCAGAGGGGCACCTGCCAGATGCCAGCCAGAGCTTTCCCATATGAGGTGTCTGTCGGCTATCTGTTATGAACAGATAGATGAGAGGATGAAAGAATGGATGGATGGACAGATGTTTTAAAAAGTAGAAAGAAGAAAACACTCAAAATGAGAATGAGAATATAATTGAAGAATCAGGACAGATGCATGGAATAGAGGCACAATCTCCAGCCTTCCTTTGTCTCACCCAGCCCCACCACTACCTACTTTGAGAAGCAGTGACATGTGCTTTCAAATGATGTCCCCAGTCACCATGCTACTGCTGCAGAAGGTGTCCTAGATCTGGAGCCAATCATAGCTCATGAGGTATGTGCTGAGGGTGAGTTAGGAAAAGCCTCAGCACAATGAAGCCAATGCAGAAGGTCTTTTCATCTGCCATGGCTACCTGACCAGGCCCTAATGTGCCATTCAGTGTAAACACTCTGACAGGCTCACAGGGAGAGATAAAGTTCTGGGATCACTGCAAATCAAAGTTTAATGTTAAAGTGAGAGTAAGACCCTTTCAGGTCCAGAAACAGCCCCTGGGTCCACAAGTTCAACAGGCCTAGAGACAGCATGCTTCAGTGGATTAATGCACCCACCCACCCACCTTCACTCCTTACCTTCTCCTTGGACCACACAGGCCTGGATTGCATGTATAAATCCGATGAGGGAGCATGTATGGGAGCCAAGGCTTTGACATCACTTTATCTGCCAACTGTAGGGCTTAACTGGTTGTCCCCAAGAAGCAGCATACAATTCCGCAGCCAAAAGATGTTAGAATGCTGTTGGAGGATTCCAGGATCCCATAGTCTGGTATTTTAGAATCCTGAACTTTAGACTTGTCAAGGACATGTGCTCATCTGTGGTTCAGACATAATACACTATATTTGCTAGATGGTAACTCTGTGCATGGCACTCTTCTAAATATGTTTCAGCTATTAAGTCATTTAAGGGACTCCATGAGGCTGATACTACTATCCCCTCTTTACAGAGGACACTGAGCACAAACAAGTAACTTGCCCACTGTCACAAAGGTGGAGATGGCAGAGCAGCTGGGATGTGAACCCAGAGGCTGTGTACCTAACCACAGTGCAATTCTGCTTAACTGCAGGACAAGGTTATGGGGGCAAGCTCCGATAGCAAGGCAGGCTGCACGGGTTTAGATTCTGCCTCCTTTACTGTGGAGCAGCATGGTCTTGAGTGAGTTAGCTGCCTGTGCTTCACTTTCCTCCTCTGTGAGATGGGCATATAACAGTACCTCCTATGATTGGAGTTTTGTCAAGACCTAGCCTCCCTGGGTTCCTCTGTCCCCTTCTTATTCTGTGCATCAAGACCTGCTTATAATGAGCTCCTCCCATCACCCGCCAAGACTTTGGTGAATTAATGTCCCTTCAGGGTGTGAGTGACTGATAACAACATCCTCAATTTCCTTTCAGCCTAATCTAGTAATATGCCTTCCTAAGAATAGCATTCTAATGTGGGATTTTGTTCCTGAGGACAGGCAGATGGGAGAAATTAGATTCCTTTACAGTATTACTGGAAAATGAGGACTATCAGTATCTCTAAAATAAAATGTTCTCTTGGAGTGTTGATGGGGTTACATGGCCAATGCAGGATAAAAGGCTTTCATTTGGCTCCCTGATTTGCTGGGTTTGGGAATTTTCCTGTTCCTGGTTATCACTTTCTCTCTTCTGCTCAGCATGGCTGTGTTTGGTCCCTAAACTTACACCTGTGCTCACACCTACACAGTGGGGACATGGTTTCATTCACAGCTATATACCCAGGGCCTAGAACAGGGTAGGCTCTGGATATATATGTGTGAATGGAGGGGCAGATTCTAAGTGCCTGGGAGAGAGAGGTGGGGATAGGAAAATACAGGCAAGAACCCTCCTGAGGCTCAAGCACCTGGTATTTCTCACAGAGGTTATGCAGGGGAGAGAAATGAATCAGAGATTAATTTTTGATTAGGAAGCAAAAGATTCAAGTGAGCAATAATTAGCAGCTGGAAGATAAATGGGAAATTTCTAATTTGGACTGCCTGGGTTAAGGTGGAGAACTCCAAAGAAAAGGGTCACCAGCCCACCCAGAGTATAAGAGAATCCCGGAAATGCCCCAAGGAAAGCATGAAAGAGGTCTGAGCTCTGAGGGCCCCTGACACCCAAGCCTCTAGTGGCCAGCACAAGATGGGATCTGAATAGTGGGCAAAGAAACTGGACAGTTGGGTCCAAGGGGAAGAAGACCATGGAGGAAATAGATGCCTACTGGAGGCTGTAGAGTGGCAGAGCTGGCTGTCATGTAGCTTCTTTGTCAGGCACCCTGCCAGTGAGCATAAGAAGCCCATGTTCACTACAAAGTCACTCTGGCTCTTAGAAGGGGACAGAGACTCACCTTTGTCAGGAGACTGTCTCCCTCCATGGCCCTGGCTCAGCCCCCTCCAAGGTGCTGGTGACCTTGGGCAAGTCCCTACCCCTCCTGCAGGCTTTCTGTTAGGACACAAATGAGTGGATTAGAGCGAAAAGCAGAAAAGGTGTTTATGTGCTTCCAGCCCTCCCCTCCTCTGTCCCTTTAACATCTGTCTGGTAAAGCGGTGCCTCTTGGTCATGCATGCAACTCATTAGGTCACCTGTCCTGGGAGATATTACTCACCTTGGGGTTAGGAGGTTCTATTATGAATAGACCCCTTATGAATTTCAGATGGTCTAATAAACCCAGCCCTATATGTCCTGCCCAAGGTCACTTTAAATCTACACCTTTAGACCCCTAGATTACCTCGAGTTAATACCAAGATGGGAGAAGCCATGAAAGGAGAGAAAGAGAGGAAGGGCAGAGACACAGGAGGGGATCTGGGGTTTGGTGATGGGGGAGGGAGAGGGTTAAAAAAGATCTGTTGGTGTTGAGAACCCAGGCCCCGAGAAGAGCTTCTGAAGAGAAAGAAGGCAGTGCAGAGGGCCCCAGTGATCTTGGCTAGAACAGAATGCAAGGGGGAGAAAGTGGAGTATGTGGGAAAGTTAGAAGGAAGGGAAGGGTCAGACTTCAGAGACCCCTTCTCCCCAGACCAGCATGAGGATTTTTAATTTTCAAAGTCCTGGGGAGTAGGCAGGGGGGCACCATCTAACCTGGGTTTCAACACCTCACTCTGGCTTGGTAGTATAAAAGTTTTCTTATGCAAGAAGGCTGATGTTATAATAGTAACTAAAAACATAATTGGGAAATATGTTTTCCTCATGGAAAAAGAGGAAAAGGTCACTTCCTCTGAAAAAGTCTCCAATGACAAAGATACATATTTCACTAGATAAGTTATAAAACTGTTAAAAATGGTATTACTTAACAGATACAACACTGCTCAGATACAGTAGTCTTGAACAGAGCTAAATAAATTGACTGGATTGCTTTTGTAATTGAATGCTAATGACAATCAGATCCAAGTAGAGTGGAAAACATGTGTTGACCCTTATAAAATAATCATTATACAGAATATGCACCTAATAATAAAACCTTATGTATCTTCTGTTACTGAAGTCTAATATTTCCAAATGCAGAAAGGCTTTAATGCATTATGACAAAGCATATTTTCACATGGTAAAGAAAGCATTTAATAGTCTACTAACTGAGGACAATAAAACCCTTCATAATTTAGAACCCAGAGCTTGAGTCTGCTTGCCATCTACAATGCAGTAAGACTTCAGAACCTTAAATCTGGGGTTCATAATTTCATAACTTAGACGGGTCTCTTCCCAAACCCTTGCAACTGTCTACCCATTGGAGTCTTAAGGTAAAGCTTTAAGCAGGGGAGTTTCTCCTCAAAAGCAGATGGCAACCTTGATGTAGATAGCTTTTTTTTGTAGAAGATTCTGCACTCAACCTCATATGTGAACAAACTTATGCCTTGATAAATAAAAGATAAAAGGCCAATGTGAGTGTTAATTTTTTTTTTTTTTTGAGATGGAGTCTCACTCTGTCACCCAGGCTGGAGTGCAGTGGCATGATCTCAGCTCACAGCAACCTCCACCTCCCAGGTTCAAGTGATTCTCCTACCTCAGCCTCCTGAGTAGCCTAGACTACAGGTGTGTGTCACCGCAACTGGCTAATTTTTGTATTTTTAGTAGAGATGGGTTTTCTCCATGTTGGACAGGCTGGTCTCAAACTCCTGACCTCAGGTGATCACCACCTTGGCCTCCCAAAGTGCTGGGATTACCAGTGTGAGCCTCTGCGCCCGCCCAGTGGGTGAGAAATTTCAATGGTACATTTGTTGCCTCATAATATCAGAAACAGAATATTGGTCCACTGCTTCTAATCTACTTCATAAGTTAAAAAATAAAAGAACTTATTCAAAATAAGTTAAAGAGCATTTCTAGGAAGCCAATACTACTCTTAATGGGCATCACTTGTTAGGTCTTTTTTTCCTTGGTTTAGAATAAATGAGGTAATGGTTAGAAATTTGTCTCCCATAATAGGGCTCTATAGCAGATTCTACTGTAAAGTCTATGGTTACACAATGGAATTTAAATTTTCTTACTAACGTTGTGCTAAATAATAGAATTTTCTAGATTACTTACTGGACAAACAGAAAAGTATCTGTGCAGTTGCTAATACTTGTAGTTTGCCATGGAGAAATATATCAAGTATTACAGAGATTCAGTTGTAGGGGATTAGTGAATCGGCTGCTTGGTAGAAATGAGTAGAACATTTGTCTAGCTAATTATTTCATCCATTTAATTTGAGTTGGCTGTTCATGGGGACCCTGGCTGAAAATCATGCATCACACTCTTGGTATTATCCTGCTAATATTCAAAATAGTAGTCTCCCTACTGCACTGTATTCTCTCAAAAGTTATAAATGTCTTCATCTCTAGAATGTCAAATGGTCTCCCTTTAACTGGAATGACAAAAAGTCAAAGACACATGTGACTATAAAGACACCATAATCTATGAATAACATAATAAAAACACAAACCCAAAATAATGGAAACTGAGAGGGGCACTAAGGCCCTGAGTTGATCACACTATGACCTATATGAGAACTTTACCAAAAATAGGGAATTTTTAAAACAATACAGTTGTAGGTCATTATGCTGATCTGAGCTTGTGCACGAGATCCAAACAGAACAAGCCAAACCAAAATGGAGTCACTCATGCTAAATGTGACATAATCGAACTGAAAATTTAAAGAAATGGGAAGATCTTAAACAGGACAGATTTTGTTTTTCTTCTACAAATAGCAGATTTGAACACAAGGAGGTACCCTCTACTAAAGAGTTATTTCTAACCCTTTAGAAATAATAATCTGAAATCTTTGTTTCCACTTTACAAAACCCACAGTTCTGCTTTTAGACAAAATAAGTACATTTTTGATGGTGACAGAGTGTTATCAATGTCTAAAGTTTTGGTCTATCAAACTTAAGAAGATGACCAAAATGGAGAACTCGTTAAATTAATTATACCCTAAAGCTGCCCTTTTTCATGTTTAATTTTGGTGAGTAGGTTTTTTTGTACATAGTTAATTTAAACCCAGCTGGATATGTAAGTAGAATGTAACCCATTCTTATACGAGCCGCTGTGTTTTAGCCAATGAAAGACATCAACTGTTCAAACCATGTTCAAATAAGGCAGATCCCAAGCTGTAATCAATCTGGCTGTTTCTGTACCTCACTCCCATTTTCTATATGTCACTTTGTTGTTTCTGTTCATGAATCTTTTTCCACCATGTGGCTGTGCTGGAGTCTCTCTGAGACCACTGTGGATCCATGGGCTGCCTAATTTGCAAATCATTCCTTGCTCAATTAAACTCTGTTAAATTAAATTTCTCTAAAGTTGTTTATTTTAAAGGTTTTTAAATTTTTTCTATTATGAAAAATAAATAATGTGTTGTTGGGCTTTGATTTTCTAAACTCGTCCCTCAGCTATTTCCCCAAATTATTCTGTGTCCTTTCAAAATGATTCTGCAATTTTTTTTTTTCTTGAGATGGAGTCTCCCTCTGTCACCCAGGCTGGAGTGCAGTGGCATGACCTCAGCTCACTGCAACCTCAGCCCCCCAGGTTCCAGCGATTCTCCTGCCGTAGTCTCCTGAGTAACTGGAATTACAGGTGCATACCACCATGCCTGGCTAATTTTTTGCATTTTCAGTAGAGACAGGGTTTCACCATGTTGGCTGGGCTGGTCTCAAACTCCTGACCTCTGGTAATCCACCTGCATCAGCCTCCCATTGTGCTGGGATTACAGGCATAAGCCACTGCACCTGGCCTTTTTTTTTTTTTTTTTTTTTTTTTTAAGACAAGATCTCATTCTCTCACCCAGGCCAGAGTACAGTGGTGCAACCAATTATAGTTCCCTGCAGCCTTAATCTTCCAGGCTCAAGCAATCCTCCTGCCCCAGCCACCCAATTAGCTGGTACTACAGGTATGTAATATCATGCCTGGCTAATTTTTAAAGTTTTTTTTTTTTTTTAATGGAGATTGGATTTTACTATCTCACCCCGGCTGCACTTGAACTCCTGAGCTCGAGTGATTCTCCCATCTCAACCTCCAATGTGCTAGGATTCCAGATGTCAGCCATCATGTGCTTCTGCAATTTCTTGAAATGATTATTATCAACAATAAATAGTACTATATTGATACAAATATAAAAGGAATCTGGCTTTGTTGTATAAATGTCACTCTCAAATATTTCAAGAGTCTGAGGCAGCTACTTTAGTACTGTGATCTATGGAGGTGCGTGGACTTTGGAGTCAGACAGCCGATCCTTAGTCTCATCCCAGCCACTTAGTAGCTGTGAGTCTTTGGACAAGTTTCTCGATGTGGAAGTGTTGTATAAACCACATATGCAAAACAGGCAGAATGATACTGAATGCAGAAATTGTAGCAATTTTTTATCCCTCCCGTTTCCACTGCCAGGTGCTTTTACAGCTATTACTATGGACATCCAAAATCTGTTTTCCAAACCCTAGATCTGGCTGGCCTTATTTGCTCAGGACAGTAGAAACCTATGAACATGACAATGCTCTAGTTTGGGGCCTAAATTTAAACAGTCTTGAATACTGTTTTTATTTCAGAATGCTGCTATCTCCATGAATTAAGCCCATGTTAGCCAGCTGGAGGGTAAGATACCATGAGGAGGTGAAGCAAGTTGCCCCTATTGATGGCCCCAGAAGCAGAGGCTCACCCCAGAAGCACAGCTGCCTAGTCAACAAGCAGGTGATGATACATGCCTGAAAGGACTCTGCTGAGGCCAGAAGAATGGCCCCACTGAGCTCAGCCTAAATAGATGACCATTTCAATTATGAACTAACAACTTTTGGATAGTTTGTTATGCTGAATAGCTAACTAATACATACACCCAGTGGGGATAAGATGCCAGGATTCAATGACAGTTTGGTTACTAGTTACCTTCTAACAGTGGGCACCCTAAAGGTACTGATTTTTTAAACCTGATTTTACTTGGCTATCTTGTAACATAATATTGAGTAATGCAGAAATACATGTAGACATGTATGCATGTGATTGGTGCTTATACTCACACACTCCTCCGCAGCACAGGAAAAAACAGATAACCAAAGCCTGACCATTAGGGCCAAGGCCAAATAGCAAAATAAGTTTGTCTTTAATCTATTTTCTTCATATCTAAACATTGAAAGTCAAGACTGTGAACAGATCTGAAGACATCAGTTTCCTACTCCTCTGGCCCCAATCATCCTTTGTTTACTGTCTGATCTCTGGAAGAAAGATGGGCAACAGTTCACCAGCAGTGGTCTGTCTACCTGTCATTATTTTATTCCTGCTGCTCTCTGCTCTTTCTATGGCCACTATCTGTTCCACCCTCGGAACTGAGGACAGATGTTGGTAGAGAGATGCTGATCCCTCACCTCTGGCAGAAAAGGGATGTTCAGGCTCTTCACTCCCCTGATATCAGAGTTCCACATTATTGTGGCAGTTATTGGGTGCCTGGAATGAGGCTGGTCTGAACTTCGATGTGCTACAAAGGTAAAATACAGAGTTACTTTCAAAGATTTAGTTACAAAGATACATATGCTTTATTAATAATTACACATTTATTACATATTAAAATGAAAATATTTGGGGTATATTGGGTCAATTAAATTGTTACGTTAAATTTCACTTATTTCTTGACCAGGCGTGGTGGCTCATGCCTGTAATCCTAGCACTTTGGGAGGCCGAGGTGGGCAGATCACTTAAGGTCAGGAGTTCAAGACCAGCCTGGCCAACATCGTGAAATTCCATCCCTACTAAAAATACAAAAATTAGCCAGGTGGCGTGGGTGCCTGTAATCCCAGCTATTCGGGAGGCTGGGGCAGAAGAATCACTTGAACCCAGGAAGCAGAGGTTGCAGTGAGCCTAGATTGTGCCACTGCACTCCAGCCTGGGTGACAGAGTGAGACCCTGACTCAAAAAAGAAAAAAAAAAGTTTTAGAAATTATACATAAAGCAGTTATAAGCATTCACGTGCTGGCTTTTGTGTGGACAGGAGTTTACCTAGGAACGTGATTGCTGGATCAAAGGGTAAACCTATGTTTAGCATTGGAGAGTATTTTTTCATTCATTCACCCAGTCCACACACCTTGATGAGGGGGCAGTGTGTGCTGGAGATAAATACAGAACAACTGCTGTCCTTAAGGATCTGGGCACAGAAAAAAATGCATAAGCAATTAGCTATAATGCCATGTGGTAAGTAAACAACACCGGTGAAGTTGGACAAAATACTCGGGAGGCTGAGGCAGGAGAATAGCTTGAACCCGGGAGGCAGAGGTTGCAGTGAGCCGAGATCCCGTCATTGCACTCTAGCCTCGGCAACAAGGGAAAACTCCGTCTCCAAAAAAAAATTGTTTTAACCTATTTCTTGTTTCTTTTTAAAGTATGAGTACTAGAAAATTTAAAATTCACACAAATTGTGGCTCACATTTTATTTCAGAGGATTGCCTCCTTTTTAAAATCTCAGGCTGCTTACTCAAAGGATCAGAAGCCAGGAATGTCATAAAATCTAAAATTGTTAAATAATTGTTATTTTTATTTGTGAATTGCCATATGAAATATTATTTATAAATGCATATGACTTATACACAAGGTTAAATGCAAATACCCTCTGAGGTCGGCCTGGTTCAGCTCAGGGCCTAAGCCCTGCTTGAAAAAGCTGCAGCTGCTGGGCGCGGTGGCTCACACCTGTAACCCCAGCACTTTGGGAGGCCGAGGTGGGCAGATCACTTGAGGTCAGGAATTCGAGACCAGCCTGGCCAACATGGTGAAACTCTGTCACTACTAAAAATACAAAAATTAGCAGGGCGTGGTGGCACGTGCCTGTAATTCCAGCTACTGGGGAGGCTGAAGCAAGAGAATCACTTGAACCCGGAAGGCAGAGGTTCCAGTGAACTGAGATCGCGCCGTTGCACTCCAGCCTGGGCAACAAACCGAGACTCCGTAGCAAAAAATTTAAAAAATAAAAATTGCGTTAAAGATGAAAAAAAAGGCTAGACTGCTGCTTAGGCTGTCGCTCTTCATTCAGCCCAGCATCCCATCACATCTCATGTCACTCACGGCGTGAAAGGGCGGGGCCTTAAACGTTATCTAATCAGGGACGCTGGTCTGGGAACCGTCCAGTCAGGCCCACAGCCCGAGCAGACAGGATGGCTTCCGGGAATTGGCGGGGCCTTTATCTCTTGCTGCAGCTGTAGCTCCAGGTCTCCACTGCTCTGTGTCTTCTGCTCCTAGAGGCGCAACCTCTGTGGCCCCCTGACCTGCAGGTATTGGCAGATCCACAACTAAGGTGCGAGGACCCTCTGGAAGCCTGGAAATGGTGAGAGTGCCTGGTCTGGCATCCCGAGAGAGGGGATGGGGCTGGCTGGAACTGATCGGAAGTGGCTGTGGCGGGACTCTGGCCTCCTCGCAGTCAGCTCCATAATCTACGGCCCCGACTTCTCCATGGCGCAGCTGGGCCCTCAGTCCCCTTCGGCCATAAGATGGCGGCGGGCTGACAGCCGGATCTCCGGGCACCCTGTCTCCTCCCTTCGCAGTGACTGCGCACTCACCTGGAGCCTTCTAGGGTCAGCTCTGCACCCACAGCGCCGCATCTCTCCCAGACTGTGCAAAGATGGAAGGTCCTCAAGAGAGAATCCTGACCCCGGGTCCGGGGTTCAGAAATAAAAAGAGCTTTGGTCCGTGGGGTTCCCAGTCCCTTTTTTCTTCTATTAAAAATTTGTGGGAGTCACCACAAAAATATTAAAGAATTTAATCATAGAGTGATTCAAGAATTGTAGAGCACGCAGCTATGATTTGTCGTTTGTGGTTCATGGGAGGGGCTTGAAGGAAAGACTTTTATAAGGTGCATGATGAAAAACCCCAAATTCAATAATTGGTTAGATACAGTTTAGTAGTTTCTTAATTTGTATGATCAACGTGGAAATTTCCTGGTTAAGTAACCTGCGCTTAAGTGGCAGTTTGTAGTTGGTTAAGCCTGAATTTTGTTTCCCACCATGTACTAATTTATTTAAAAAAAAAAAAAAAGCATTTTGTTTTTTCTAAGTAGGTACCCAGGGACTAGAGCTACCTCAGTCTAACTTCCTGCCACTTAACTATTTTCACACTCCACAGGGGACTAGTTTTCCGCTGGATTCTTCACATGTGTCCCAAACAGCATCTCTAGTCCACCTCTTACCCCCACTCCTCCAGCCTAACTCTGGCTGGCAGTGCAATACTAAATTTCCAGTTTTTTCTGACAATCCCAAATGCCAACTTCCCCTTCCTAATTCACATTATCAACTATTTTTCCTTTAGTGTACATTTTAGGTGTCGTATTTTAGTTAATCATTTGTTGACAAAGCATTGGATGACACTTTAAAAAAGATTTGTTTTTTGTTTGTAAATATTTTCCATGAAAAGAAAGCAAAGAATAGTCTCCTGACACTGTATGGTAAAAAAAAAAAAAAAACTCTGTGCCTCTTTTCCTTTTATCGTCTCTAGACACAGACAGCTTATCAGAATGTCTTTGGGTCAAGGTTTCTCTTTGGAAACTTTTGGGATGATGTGTCCTCAGCCAACCCTTGAGGTTTTTCCTGGTCCTGGTTTTCAGCACAGTCTGGGGATAAACCAAGATACCCGCCATGGCTATGTCTTCTAGAATGTCTAGTGAATATCATCAGCTCCTGGATTATTTTCTTTTATAGGGCAACCAGAGGTATGGAGTGTAGCCTCTCAGGGGAGCAGGTGGCTGCCCTAGGGTTGACAGGAATCTCCTGGTTTAACCCCTTGAGACATTAAGATTGCCTTCACCCAACCCAGCTTCCATTTCTTGGAGACACATTGCTGGTCAGTCCATCATATAGTGGTATTGAGGGGAATACAGAAATAATTTCTGCCCCTGGATTCCCTTAAGATTTGTGAGAGAAAAAATATTTTGCCAAAAGACACACACATACACACACACCCCCCCCCAAAAACCTGATCTCAGTGAGATGATGCAAGAACTTGCAAAGTAAAATGCACCTGGGGCACTTACAGGGGCATAGTGCAGTATTTCTGAGAGAGTGGTCATTGAGCACTTCAGTGAGCAGGATGGGGCGGGTGAATCTCTCAAGTGATTGGATGGCCTGATTTGACACGAGTCAGACACATCTGTTTTCTGATCAGCACTGCCAGTCCCTGGGTTTGTCACTTTGAAAAGATTTCTTCAGTTTTTTAATTGTAAATTGCATTTTATTAGTACAGTTTGAAAGGTAAGGAAGTATTTACTGAGGGAATAAAAGAGGTGGGTTTCAGAAAAAAGTATTTAATCATATATTCTATTTGTTGACAATTATCATTTACCTTTTCCAGAGTGAGTTTAGAAGTTTTCACAGGTGTGTTTATGGCTGGGTGATTTCAAACACAATTCCAAGGCTTAGCTTTTAGAATGCTACCAAGGAAGAGAATAGGGAAAATCTTTTATTTTGGCTGTAGAAAATGAATACACTTTCACAAGGAAATGTGGTAGACAATTGGTGAGTTACATTGATTCATGAAAACATCAGTTCCATTTTTTTTTGCAGGGCAACCTTGTGACAGTGAATATCCTGTCTCCTGTGTTTTGTTATCTTGGTTTCTGAGTTTCATGCTAAATTTTATGAGATGAAACTTGGTACCTTCCAGAAGTGTTCCCATATATGACTAATGGTTTACTACATGATTTTTAATGGAACCCATACAATAATACATTTTTTTTTTTTTTTTTTTGAGACGGAGTCTCGCTGTGTCGCCCAAGCTGGAGTGCAGTGGCGTGATCCTGGCTCACTGCAAGCTCCGCCTCCTGGGTTCACGCCATTCTCCTGCCTCAGCCTCCCGAGTAGCTGGAACTACAGGCGCCCGCCACCGCGCCCGGCTCATTTTTTGTATTTTTAGTAGAGACGGGGTTTCACCGTGGTCTCGATCTCCTGACCTTGTGATCCGCCCGCCTCGGCCTCCCAAAGTGCTGGGATTACAGGCGTGAGCCACCGCGCCCGGCCACAATAATACATTTATTGTCTGAAAGGTATAGACACTTTTGCTTTTCTTGTTGAGGTATTGAATGTAAGCAGCTTAAAATTTTCATCCTTATATGAACACTGTGTTTGCTTGATTTTCTGGATTTTTCAAACACTTAGTTTAAGAAACCAAGGGAATTACTCTGACATGGAAATTAAAGCTTGAGCCCAGTGACTGCAAGTTAAGGCTAATATTGAGCCTGCAAAAGGATGTTACAAAAGGCCCAGTTAGTTCTTTCTGGGGAGCCTCCCCTGCAGGTGTCCCAGCCCACTCACCTGAGACATGGAGGAAGCCTTTATCCTGAGAGAAGCTACACAGCGCTGGAAAGCTGAGGTCCACCGATAGATGCAGTTAAGATTAAGGAGATTGGGAAGATCTTACTGCAAGTGAAGTTGGTTTTGTTTTGAGGCAGTTTCTAGACTTTGTAATATATAACAAAGTTGTATTGATGTAAAAAAATGTTAAGTCTAAAGGAGTATTGCAACAGGAGGAAGTACCGACTATAAGATCTTTAAGGATTGCAAAGTTTAGGCAGACAAGGGTTTTTTTCATAGGGAGGAACAAACAAGATTAGAAAGAAGGTGGGAGGGGAATGGCAAATGGAGGGTTAAAAAATTAGATTCTAGATCGGAGAATGTTTTACCCTAAAGTCAGCATGTTCTTAGGATGGACATAAAATAGGGTTGTATGTTGGCTCAGACTTAAGATAGCTCAAAGTTCAGGAGCCTAAAGGAAGGAGATTAACTTAAGTTTTTAAATTATTATTTATTATTTATTTTATTTTGAGGCAGATTCTCACCTCATCACCCAGGCTGGAGTGCAGTGGTGAGATCTTGGTTTCCTGCAACCTCTGCCTCCTGGGTTCAAGTGATTCTTATGCCTTAGCCTTCTGAGTACCTGGAATTACAGTTGTGTGCCAATATACGCTGCTGATTTTTGTATTTTTTAGAGATGGGGTTTTACCATGTTGGCCAGGCTAGTCTCAGTCCAGATCCCAAGAGAGGGTTCTTGGATCTCATAAATGAAAGGATTTAGGATGATCCCATAAAGTAAAAGCAAGTTTATTAAGAAAGTAAAGGAATAAAAGAATGGCTACTCCATAGACAGAGCAGCCCCAAGGGCTGCTTTTTGTCCATTTTTATGATTATTCCTTGATGATATGCTAAACAAGGGGTGGATTATTTATGCCTCCCCTTTTTAGACCATGCAGGGTAATTTCCTGATGTTGCCATGGCATTTGTAAACTGTCATGGCGCTGGTGGGAGTGTAGCAGTGAGGACAACTGGAGGTCACTCTCGTGTTCATCTTGGCTTTGGTGGGCTTTAGCCAGTTTCTTTACTGCAACCTGTTTTATCAGCAAGGTCTTTATGACCTGTATCTTGTGCCCACCTCCCATCTCATCGTATGACTTGGAATGACTTAACTATCTGGGAATGCAGCCCGGTAGGTCTCGGCCTTATTTTACCCAGCTCCTATTCAAGATATAGTTGCTCTGGTTTAAACATCTCTGACAAAACTCCTGACCTCAAGTGACCCACCCACCTCAGCAGCCCAAAATGCTGGGAATACAGGAATGAGCCACTACACCCAGCCAGCTTAAGTTATTTGAGTAAGAAATATTTTATTTTGACCACAGAAGACATATTTAGCTGATTTTTTTTTTTCTGAGAAAAAAAGATAATTTGCACAGAGTTGGCTGGTCACAGTAGCTCATGCCTGTAATTTCAGCACTTTAGGAGGCCAATGCAGGTGGATCATTTGAGGTCAGAAGTTCAAGACCAGCCTGGCCAACATGGTGAAACTCCATCTCTACTACAAATACAAAAATTAGCTGGGTGTGGTGGCTATTATATAGATAAAATTGTGTCAGCTACTGGGGAGGCTGAGGCAAGAGAATTGCTTGAACCTGGGAGGTGGGGTTGCAGTGAGCTGTGATCACACCGCTGCACTCTAGCCTGGGCAACAGAGTGAGATCCATCATTAAAAAAAAAATTTGCACAAAGTTTGTGCCTGGCTATGTGATTGGTCAGAAAACAGAGCACCATCTAAGTCATAATGGGAATGTTGTTTCTTTCCATAAACTTTTCCTGGAGAACATAAACAATAGAGAATTTTATTAATCACAACTATTTACCTGGATTACCTATGTGCTTCATCTTTCCCCCACCTTTTTTCTTTGTCCTGTGCATTTCTTTCATTTGACTTTTCCTGGGTTGTATCTTTTATAATAAACTGGTTGACATAACTACAGTTTTTTGCTGAGTTCTGTGAGTAGCTCTATCAAATTATTGAACTTGAGGGAGGTTATGAGAATCCACAATTTTCAAACAGTAGCTCAGAAACATAGATGAGCTAATGGGGTTTGTGACTGGGTTCTACAGTACGAACAATGTTGTGAGACTGAGCCCTGAATAAGGGTCTGTGCTGACTCTGGGTGGTGTTAGAATTCAAATGTTAGACAATGAGTTGGTGTTGGAAAATTGCTTGGTGTTCAGCAAACTCTACATATTTGGTGCCAGAAGAATAGATATCACAGAGACCTGGACTGGAATAAAACTCTGAGTTTCTGGTAATGGGAGGCTCTGTTCTCCTGTACACAGGCTCTCACACTGCCCATTGTCCTGTGATTCCAGGTCTCATTCCAGGGTGATAGAGGACTGAAAACTTAGAGGAAGGAGCTCTGATGACAGACCCCCTTTTCTTACAGCTAACCCTACAGGATTTCCACCCACTTACAAACATACCCACTAGACATTGATGTGTCCACACCCCTCCCAGCTCTAGGTGCCACCCTCAGGAATTTCACCACAACATTTTTGATCCTAATGTTTCTTGCCAAAAACCCACAAAAGTATCTACAGATCTCCTGGTGTATCTTCACCCTCAGTCACTGAATCTGCAGAAGCAATCTGTTTTCTCCACCAACCTAAGTTTCTGGGCCACCTGTTTATAATCTCATCTTCCTGCATGGACACAGAAATAAGTCACAGTATGGCTCCACCTGGGTCACTGTAGCACAATCCAGTTCTTCAGCTTACATTAAACTCTTCCCCCACTTATGATTTTTTTTCTTTGTAACTTTTATTTTTTGGTTCAGGGATACATGTGCAGGTTTATTATATAGATGAAATTGTGTCATGGAAGTTTAGTGTAGATTTATTTTGTCACCTAGGTATTAAGAATAGCACCAGTTATTTTTTCTGATCTTCTTTGTTTTCCCACCCTTCACCCTTAACTAGTTCTCAGTGTCTGTTGTTCCCCTCTTTGTGTCCATGTGTTCTTATTATTTAGCTCTTTACTTATAAATGAGAACATGCATTTGGTTTTTGGTTTCTGCATTAGTTTTCTAAAGATAATGATCTTCAGCTCCATCTATGTTGTGGACATAATCTTGTTCATTTTTTTATAACCAAACTGTATTCCATTATGTTTATGTACCATATTTTCTTTTAGAAAATATTTTATTTTTGTTGGGAGGACTGGGGAAATAGGGCCTCAGTCTGTCACCCAGGCTGGATTGTGGTGGCATGATCTTGGCTCACTGCAGTCTCGACTTTCTGGGCTCAAGCAGTTCTCTTTTCTCAGCCTGCCAAGTAGCTGAGACTATAGGTGCATAGTACCACACCCAGCTAGTTTTTCTTGTATTCTTTGTAGAAATGGAGTTACCCCGTGTTGCCTTGGCTGGTCTGAAACACCTGAACTCAGACAATCTGCCAGCCTTGGCCTCCCAGAATGCTGGGAATACCGGCTTGAGCCACTGTGCCAGATCATATCACATCCTCTTTATCTAGTCTACAGTTGACAGTCATTTAGGTCGATTCCATGTCTTTGCTATTGTGAGCTGTCCTACAGTGAACATACGTGTGTATGTATCTTTATGATAGAATAATTTATAATTCTTTGGGCATATACTCAATTATGAGGTTTCTGGGTCAAATGGAAATTCTGTTTTTAGTTCTGCAAGGAATTGCCACACTATTTTTTACAATGGTTGAACTTACACTCATACCAGCAGTGCATAAGCATTTTCTTTTCTCCACAACCTTGCCATTATCTGTCATTGTTTGACTTTTTAGTAATAGCCATTCTGACTAGTGTGAGATGATATTCATTGTAGTTTTTCTTTGCATTTCTTTATTAGTGATTGCATTTTTTTCATGTGTTTGTTAGCCACATGTATGCCTTTTTTGAAAAGCATCTGTTCATGTCCTTTGCCTACTTTTTAGTAAGTTTTTTTTTAAGTTCTTTATGGATTTTGGATATTAGAACTTTGTCAGAAGCATAGTTTGCATATATTGTATTTTATTATGTAGGTTTTGTTTACTCTGCCAATAGTTTCCATTGCTGTAAAGGAGCTCTTTAGTTTAATTAGTTCCCATTTGTCAAGTTTTGCTTTTGTTGAAATTGCTTTTGGTATCTTATCATGAAATCTTTGCCAGTTCCTATGTCTACAGTAGTATTTCCTAAGTTATCTCCCAGGTTTGTTTTGTATATATATATAATATATAATATATATATATATAAAATTTTAAGTTTTACACTTAAGTCTTTAATTCATCTTGAGTTGATTTTTGTATATGGTGCAAGGAAGGGATTTACTTTCAACCTTCTACGTAGTGCTAGCTAGTTATTCTAACGTCATTTATTAAATAAGGAATTCTTCCCACATTCCCCTTGTCAGCTTTGTAAAAAATCAGGTGGTTGTAGGCAAGCAGCATTATTTCTGGGCACTCTATTCTGTTGCATTAGTCTATGAGTCTGTTTTAGTACCAGTATTACACTGCTTTGGTTTCTGTAGCCCTGTAATGTAGTTTGAACTCGAGTAATGTAATGCCTCCAGCTTTGTTCTTTTTGCTTAGGATTGTCTTGCTATTTGGGCTCTCTTTTGGTTCCAGATGAATTTTAAAATAGGATTTTTTAGTTCTGTTAAGAATGTTTTTGGTAGCTTGATTGGAATAGCATTAAATTTGTAAATTTTGGGAGCAGTATGGCTTTTTTAATAATGTTAATCTTTTCTGTCCATGAGCATAAAATAGTTTTCCATTTGTTTGCATCATCTCTGACTTCTGTAAGCAATATTTTGTAATTCTTGATGTAGAGATCTTTCACCTCCCTGTTTAGCTGTATTCCTAGATATGCTATTCTTTTTGTGACAGTTGTAAATGGAATTGTGTTTTTAATTTGGCTTTTGGCTTGGATGTTGTTTATGTACAGGGATGCTGCTGATTTTTGTGCATTTATTTTGTATTCTGAAATTTTGCTGAAGTTGTTTGTTAGTTTACAGGGCTTTTCTGCCAAAACTGTAGTGTTTCCTTGATATAGAATTATGTCATCTGTAAACAGGGATGGTTTGGCCTCCTCTCTTCCTATTTGGGTGCATTTTATTTCTTTCTCTGGCCAGATTGCTCTGGCCAGGACTTCCAAGTCTGTGTGGAATAGGAGTGGTGAGAGAAGGCATCCTTGTTTTGTGCCAGTTTTCAAAGAGGAATGCTTCCAGCTTGTGACCATTCAGTATGTTGGTTGTGGGTTTGTTATAGATAATTCATTAGTTTGAGGTATGTACCTTCAATCCCTAGTTTGAGAGTTTTTAATATGAAGGATGTGAAATTTTATGCAAGCTTTTTCTGCATTTATTGAGATAATCTTGTGGTCTTTAGTTCTCTTTGTGTGATGTATCACATTTATTGATTTGCCTATGTTAAACCAACCTTGCATTTCAGGGATAAAACCTACTTGATAATAGTGGATTAACTTTTTGACATGCTGATGGATTTGGTTTGCCAGTATTTTGTCAAGGATTTTTGCATCAAAATTTATCAAATACATTGGCTTGAAGTTTTCTTTTTTTGTTTCATTCCTGCCAAATTTTGGTATCAAAATGATGCTTTTTTTTCTTTCTTTCTTTTTTTTTTTTTTTGGGTACAGAGTCTCACCCAGACTGGAGTGCAGTGGCATGATCTCAGCTCACTGCAACCTCTGCCTCCCAAATTCAAGCAATTCTCCTGCCTCAGCTTCACAAGTAGCTGGGATTACAGGTGCCTGCCACCACACCCAGCTAATTTTTGTATTTTTAGTAGAGAAGGAGTTTCAACACATTGGCCAGGCTGGTGTTAAACTCCCAACCTCAGGTGATCTGGCCGCATCGGCCTCGCAAAGTACTGGCAGTATGGGCATGAGCCACTGTGCCTAGCCGATGCTGTTCTTATAGAATGACTTGGGGAAGAATCCCTTCTTAATATTTTGGAATTGTTTTAGGAGGCATACTACCAGCTTTTCTTTGTACATCTGGTAGAATTACCTGTGCATCTGACTGCTCTTGGGCCTTTTTTTTTTTTCTTTTTTGGTTGGTAGGCTGCGTATTACTAATTCAATTTATTAATCTATTCAGGGATTCAGTTTCTTTATTGTTTAGTCATGGAAGGATGTATTTTCCAGGAATTAATTCATTTTTTTCTAGGTTTTCCTGTTTGTGTGTCTAGACATGTTTACAGTAGGTGTCAATATTTATTTGCATTTTTGTGGGGTCAGCAGTAATGTCCATTTTGTCATTTCTAATTGTGTTTATTTGGATCTTCTTTCTTCATTAATCTTGTTAGTGGTTTATTTATCTTACTAATTTTTTCAAAAGCTTAACTCCTGGATTTCTTGATCTTTTATATAGCTTTTCATGTCTATAGCTTTTTCAGTTCAGATTTGATTTTGGTTATTTTTTACTTTCTGCTACTTTAGGGGTTAGTTTGCTCTTGCTTCTCCTCATTCTTATATTTATAATGTTAGGTTGTTATATTGAGATCTTTCTAACTTTTTGATGTGAGCATTTAGTAGTATAAATTTTCCTCTTAACACTGCCATAGCTGTGTTGTAGAAATTCTGGTATGTTTTATCAAATGTTCTCATTTGTTTCAAAGAACTTCTTGATTCCTGTGTTAATTCCATTATTTACCCAAAAGTCATTTTGGTGCAGGTTGTTTAATTTCCATGTAATTGTATGATTTCAAGTGGGTGTTTTTTGTTTTTTATAATTATATCTTTATCAAACTCTGGTCTAAGTGTGAGGTTGGTATAATTTGGGGAGTTTTGAATTTGCTGAAGATTGTTTTATTCCTGATTGTGTGGTCAATTTTAGAGTATGTGCCACATGGTGATGAAAAGAATGTATACTATGTTGGTTTTAGATGGAGAGTTCTGTAGATGTATATTAGAAGTATTTGGTCAAGTGTTGAGTTTAGGTCCTAATATCTTTTTTAATTTTCTTCCTTAAAGAATCTGTCTAATAGTGTCTGTGGGGTGTTGTAGTCTCCCACTTTTATTGTGTCAGAATCTTAAGTCTCACCATAGGTATCTAAGAACTTGCTTAATTCATGTGTACCCATGGATTTTTATAACTCTCTTTTCTCCTCTGCTTTTTCCCCCAGAAACATTCATGTGCATACAGTGTGCCCAAGGCTACTCCTTAAATGCCTGAATCCAGTGTCTACTAAAACTCAGATTCCAAGAGTTCAAGAACATGTCCAGAGACCTGGCTGTTGTAGAAGAAAATATAAATTTGAAATAAGAGGTTTTATTCTTCTACCTGAAAATAAGGGAGAATATTTTGTTCGTCTCTTTTTTCTTAAAGCACTTAGATTATATGTAGCAATTTTTCTCTGCTTTTTTGCAATATATATAAATTATATTAATAGCTAAGTTAACGTTTTGTCATTCTTTTGACTCAGAATTGTCTTTATTTAGAACCTCAGAACCATTGCTTTGGTTTTGCTTTAGTAAATATTTACTTTTTTTATTTTTAGTCTTTTCAAGTGGACACAGATTTGTTTAGATTAAAGCTCATTTTAAGAATTCACAAAAGTTGAGCACAAACACAGGGTTAAATTTAGCATTACAGAATGATAAAGACTGAAAGATACTGAGTAATTTCCTTTGATAGAAAACTGCTTATTCAAGGTAATTATCTGATATTTGAAGTTGAAGTACTTAACACTGCAAAAGCAAGAGCTGTTCAATGGGTAAACTGAACAGTGGACTCTGTAGCTATATTTCGGTTTATATTTATTACTTCAGAACAATTAGCATAGTTATGTGTAGTGTTTGTAGACAACTTGCATTCATGTAAGTAGAACAGTACTTTCTGCAATAGTATAAACATAAGGCCACAATATTTACTTTGAATAAATCCCTTAAAAAGTCATGTTAATATTGTTATTCATACTTTTGAAATATAAAGTGTTTTAACTTAATTATGATTACAGACTTTTAAAAAAACTTGCATACATTATCATTAGTACATTAAAATTATTTATACTTAGATATTTATATCTAATATCCAAAGAAAATTTACTAACAAATTGTTACAGTAGATAGTAGGCTGACATGCTTTTAATTTATCCAATAGGTATAATTATAGTTAAGCATAATTTTAGTGTCTTTTATTTGACTAAATTTGAATGCTGCTGTTACAGGACAAATAAACACAGATGATGTAGCCACCCAAAAACCCTAATAAGTCTTAAGTTAGCTATGTTGCAAGCTCAAATATATTCAACTATATAAACAAAGTCAGAGTCCAATTCTTCATCAAAATGTGCTGGTAGAAATTGTCAGATGTATTCCAATATAAATCCCCCATTCAGTAGCTAGATGAAAGAAGAGCAGAAATGAAAGAGAAACCTTATAAAATTCTGCTGAGAATATGTTTCTTCATAATGCTCTTTTTTTTCATGCTGAGAGTAGCTGTACCCTTTGAGTGTTTAGAGATACATTCCTTTGAGGGGAATATTTTCTGGCTAATTTGATCTTATATCTAATCTAAGTTTTTTCTTAAGATATTTTTAATTTCTCTTTTTCTCTCAATACTGTCTTCCTCAGACTGAGAGATGATTTTCTCTTCAGTGCTTTGGGTGTCTCTCAGAAGCCCTATTAGGATTCCATGGTATCTGTGGATGAGGTGGGCTGTCACAGTGAGAAATACTCAGACTCATGCTGAAAATCCAGCGGTATTTTTTCCGTATCGCCATAATAAATACAAACTGAGGCTGAAACACTGCTTCATTTCCCATTATTGTGAAGGTGCAATTCTACCCAGGAGGCCTGCAGACTCTCCTCCTGCAGCTGAGGCTTCACTCTCTGATGTAGCACTGAAGTGCTGCTGTGGCAATTGAGGTTCACGTAAGATGTGAACTGCCAGCTGTGAGCTCTGTGTTGTGGACTGTGCCTTAGTGGCTGATTATAGGAGTCAAAAAAGGACACTAGCCACAAGGAAAGAACAAACAGGAGTGATACAGTCCAGTGCTCCGGGAGTAGAGATTCATTGCTTTAAAATGTAACTAGCCAAAAAACACCCTTCCAACCATTTCTGTGGCAGAGTGAGAGCCTAATTTCGGCAGGGACCTGACTTCAAGTTGCAAAATAACCTCCTTTTACAAAAATTTAAAAAGTTTATTTTGTCATTGAATATAACCAATTAGTATACATGGATGGCCTCCCCAGTTACAAAGTGAATTCAGAATGAACTATTTATGACGTGGTGCTGTAAATTCTTACACTTGTGGACTGATTATGGTGACCATCCTTCTGTCTTTGCAATCTCTTAAGCAGATTGACTGTGACGCATGTCACATTTTGGTTTAATTGCGTAATAAAAGTTTTCTTTCTGTTCTATCATTGTGGAGTTCCTCTGGGACTGGAGAAAATTTTTCTTTTAGCTATATTTTGCAATAACTGGCTAGAATTACCAGACATGATATAAACATATAAGGTGCAAAACAAGCTTTACTCTAGAGAAAACTTACCCTATCTGCCTTCCAATTCTGCTGTATATGCCATCCCCTAAATATGCAGAATTGTATCCCTGCATATTTGGCATTCATAGTCCTCTACAGTCACTTTTAGAGAAACTAGATAAGATTTCTACAAACCTCACAAAGCAACAATCAGCCATTTTACCTCTTTCAATGACTCTTGTGTCTTCAGAACTGAAACTGATTCAGAGACTATGGGGCCCAGAAGCCCAATCAGAGTAACACATGTGCATTGAGTAGACATCTGGACATGAGAATCTCCACTTTCACCTTACTCCTCTTGGTAAAATGCCTACAAATGTGCGGGTAACATGATGCTACTCCACCCATTGAGGACCTAAATCTGCAGCTGCAGATACTGAATCTAGCTCTTGAGATGTGGGGAAAAATACAAACTTTTATCTGAAGTATGCAAGTCTTTTTAGTTGTCAAACTTAGAAAGACCTTAAAATGAGAGCACAATTATGTCTTTGATCACCATTTGAACTATGCATTCATCTGTTGAAACTGTTCACTATTGCAACAAGTAGCTAAAAATTAAACTAATAATGCCACACTGGACAATATAACTTATACCCTAAGTTTTAACAATGTATATTCAATCAAAACTCAACTTTATTTCTGTAATAAATAGGAATTTTTGATAAAGGACTTTGTGTCAGCCCACTTTCTGTCCCTCTCTTTTTGCCTTTAAAAATCCACTTGTAACTGCTGCTAATCAAAGTAGATTCCAGGCAACTTGAATCTTTGCCCCCCCATTACAATCCTCAAGCTTGGCTTAAGTAAACTATCTACTTATATTCATATTGCCTCAGCTTTTTTCTTTTAGGTAGACATTATTTAGAATGTGCTAGAGCAGCCTCTATGAGGGGAATTCCTCTTTTGATTGTATTCTGCTTGCTGTAACACCCAAGAATGCAGAGCCAGGTTGATCCCAGAATCTGCACATAAGGTCTGGTCTCTGCCTGGGATTTCAACACAGGGCCAGGTTTTTGATTGAGAATGTACAGGAAACCAACAGGAGGCATTTTCTGCACAGAGACATGTCAGCATAGATATGTTAAAGCCTCTGTTTGAAACTGTGGCTCTTTGAGCTTTTTAGATCTTTTCCAGTAACCTGCTACAGTTATGTGAGAAGCTGCAGGTGTGAATCGAATCTGATGGCAGAATCTGTTTTTTGCTTTGTTTTGTTTTTTGTTTGTTTGTTTGTTTTTGAGAGGGTCTCACTCACTCTGTCACCCAGACTGGAGTGCAGTGGCACCATCTCGACTCACTGCAACCTCCTCCCCCCAGGTTCAAGTGATTCTCCTGCTTCAGCCTCCTGAGTAGCTAGGATTACATGCATGTGCCACCATGCCTGGCTAATTTTTGTATTTTTAGTAGAGATGGGATTTCACCATGTTGGCCAGGTTGGTCTCGAACTCCTAACTTTGAGTGACCCACCCACCTCAGCCTCCCAAAGTGCTGAGATTATAGGTATGAACCACCATGCCTGGCCTGATGTCAGAATCTGTAAGTGTAAACAAACGTCTTAAGAGTGAGAGATCAAGGCCACAAAGTATCCACAGCCATGATCACACCTATACCCACCCACCCATAACATCTGATACTAGAGTATTATTGATGTTCTTCTTACCCAAAAGCTGACTGATCTGGACAATTGGTCCAGGCTTTGAAGCTCCACCAGAGCAATTTTATTTTCTATTTGAAATCAGCCTGAGTCTCTCCTGCCTGGCTTGTCATTAGGCCATCAGCCCGGGGTCACTAGGAGCCCCCTCACAATCAGTTGGGCATCTTTGAGACATTGGAGGATGTGTAGGGGAGAACTGTGTCAGTCTGAGAAGAGTGGTTAATTCTGCTTCTGTCTCAGTGTAAGAGAAATGAGCCATCTTATGTTCCTCCCCTCATACAAGAGATGTCTTTGGTTGGTACCCAGATGAGAGTTTCTCCCGTTTCCTGGTACTTGGGTAAAAAAACAAGGAGGCAGTCTGGAGACTCAGATAAATTAATTGCTTCCATTTCATATGGCCATGTCAAAAATAGATGAAGCAGTCATGGCCCCTACCATCCAGAAACTTTTAGTCTAGGCTAGCAACTAGGTAAAGAATTAAGCAACATATGGTTGTTGCAATGAATAAATGTGTGCAAAATACGTTGGCCACTTTATATTGCTGTAACTTCTAATGTCATCACCTAAAGGGATATTTATGGACAGAAGAGTTGTTGTTTTAATTATTTGAGATGGAGTCTCACTCTGTCGCCCAGGCTGGAGTGCAGTGGTGCGATCTTGGCTCACTGCAACCTCTGCCGCCCAAGTTCAAACAATTCTTCTACCTCAGCCTCCTGAGTATCTGGGACTACAGGCACCCACCACCACACCCAGAAATTTTTTTTTTTTTTTACATTTTTAGTAGAGACGGGGTTTTGCTATGTTGGCCAGGCTGGTCTCGAACTCCTGACCTCAGAGGAGCTAATGTGCCTGACCAAGAGTTATTATTATTTTTATTTCTTTTACCTTGCTAAGAATACACATTTATCATCTAATAAAACCTTGAGAGATTTGTTTATATTGCTTATTAGTATATGTCATAAAATTGATAAGGCAGTAGCTTAAAAACATTAAAATTACAGAAACTCTGAGATTTAATTTTCTCTTAGGTAAGCTTAGGAAGAACAGTACTGGAAATACGCCAGTGGCATAGAGAACAGAATTCTACATAGGTTTCACTCCTTGCCCCAGTTCTGTTCAGATTCACTTTTTGGGGGGACCTTTTTTAGGTCTGGCCCTACCCTGGCATCCTGCCTCACAGAACTAATTGGAATAGATCAGAGTTTGAATGGTGACTCCTGCTGCCCTTTTAGAGTTGGTATTCAATTTCCTGACACCCAAAAGCAGATACATGAGAAAAATAAGGTATGTATTTTAGGGTCTTAATTTTTAATTTTTTAAAATAAAATCAGTGTTTGCAGAAATATTTCATTTAGCAACTGATTTTCTATACCTTCAGATACAGTGGTTGCTCCACAAGTCACAAAAAAGTAAATATAAACACAATAAACATTTTTCTAAACTACATTAAACTTTTTTTCTGTATCCCTCTCATCTGTCTCTATTTAACTTTTATTCTATACATTTTTAAAATCAATGACAGAGAAACAGAAAAAGAAATAAAAATGCTGGGCCCTTTATCTAAATCCTGGGAATTATTAAACACTTAGTATCAACTCTCAGGGTGTTATAAGAATTAAATCACATAATGTGTTATTCCCAACACAATGAGTGATCTGTAACATACTCTTAAGCACACAGTACCTGCTTAATAAACATTGCATTAGTACATGCATGCATGTTGTTTTCCAAATGCAGACTTATTCAGACATTGTTGCCTTCTGTTTATTTGTCAACTTGAAAGGGCCAGCAAAGAATATGATACTTTAGGATGGCAATTGGTTGTTTTCCTTTGTACTAGAAGTATTTCTGTTGTGATAAGTGTGCTGAGTATAAGGGACTCTGTGCTGTGCCTACTTTCTCTAACTAATGCTAATAATGAGCCCAGTGGGAGCAACATCAGCATTGGCAGGGCACTTGTTTAAAACAACCATTCATAAACCCTTTGCAAACCTTCAGAATCGCATTACATAGAATGGGGCCAAAATTACCAAGTGATTTATAAGCTCATTACAATTCAAGAGGTAATGCTTAGCTAGATGGTTGTCAGCCCAGGCTTCTAGTTAGGATTACATAGCCAATTTGCAGATCTTTACTTGCGCTCTCCCCACAGGTTCTACTTATTGTTCTGGGTGGAAACATTGATGTTGTTTTATTTAAGTGCCTCATAAGATGAGGCCAGAATCAAGTGTGAGGGGTTCAATATCCATTCATGAGAGCTAAGTTTAACCTTTATACTTAAAGGGTTCTCATAGGGCCTGTTCTGTTTGGGTTTGGTAGAGACAGAACAGGGTGGCCCATATTTCCATTACTGTAGCAGAAATTGCTGGTGTCTGTGAAAAGGAAGGGCACCTGAGGACAGAAAAAGTGAAACTTACATTTTTATGTCCATGGAGAAGCTCATTGTTCCTGAATCTCTTCTGTTATAAAGGACAGAAATGGCTACACTTTTTCTATGGGTCTTGGTCCTTCTGCCTGTGGGTATGATGGTAGTAGGTAAACAGATGTTGCTGATGCCTTTAAAGGAATATTCTTAAGATGCAGGTGTAATTTGTCCGGAGAATCTCATCTGAGGACTCCCAGAGAAGGAGAAAAAAACTGACTTTTTTTTTCTTTAAGCTAAACATGTCTCAGATCAAGAGTTTTGTGCACGGTGCCTCCTGGAACACTATGCATTTAGCACTTGCAAACCTTTACTTCTATACTTGTGTTTTTTTCTCTATAATGAATGTAACTAAACAGTCAAGGTTCTCTGAAAAAATGTTCTTTTCTGCATATCAGAGCCTTCTCTATATTTTCTAAATTATGGCTTCTTCTACGCTCTGAAGAATTCTCACCATGAATTTATAGTTTGCATTATTAAAAATACTTCCTTTTTGATTGTTGAATATGGGAAGGTAGGGATACTAGAGTTTTCTATTGAGGTAAAGAGTTATTATTTCTTAATAAAGATAGAGAATATCTAATGAGGTTCAATCTATGTTCTCTATTAGCTCTATGCCGAACAGGATTAAGAAAATGCTTTTTGAAACAGGGTGGCATTTATTGCCCAGAAAGTTCTGAAAAAAACTTCTAGGAGATATCTGCACATAGGGTGCTAAAAAAAGACTACCTAAGATGACTATTAAAAATTACAGAGGCTGGGCACAGTGGCTCATGCCTGTAATCCCAGCACTTTGGGAGGCCAAGGCGGGCTGATCACAGGATCAGGAGTTCTAGACCAGCCTGACCAACATGTTGAGACCCCATCTCTCCTAAAAATACAAAAGTTAGCCAAGTGTTGTGGCACATGCCTCTGATCCCAGCTACTCAGGAGGCTGAGGCAGGAGAATCACTTGAACCCAGGAGGCAGAGCTTGCAGTGAGCCAAGATCGCACCACTGCACTCCAGCCTGGGCGACAGAGTGAGACTCCATCTCAAAAAAAAAAAAAAAAAGAGAGAAAAAGAAGAGAAAAAGAAAGAAAGAAAGAAATTACAGAACATGGGAAATATCTGTGTATTTAACTTTGCATAAAACTGATTTTTTTATGATTAAATTCAGACTATACTTTTTGGGTGGCAATATTTAAGCAATGATGCTGTGTCCTCACATCATAAAAATTTGTCCTAGTGCAATTAATATTATTGACTTGGGTAGTGAGCTCTGTGACAGATTTTTTCATGATAGAGTTATTTTTCTCTTCATTGTCAAATATCTTTATGCAGCACATTTAGTCTGGCAGCTGCTCTTTCTTAGGTTTTCTTTGCATATATCTGTGTTTGGGAAATGAAAGCTTTCATCTTTGCTTACAGGCAAGAAAAACTGGGAAAAACTGGCTTTTTCAATTACTGGATGTTTAACAAAATAGTCTTCTTGGGCTAAAAACATTGGCTTTATTGCTGAACTTGTTAGGAATGCAGAAACTCAGAGTTTATTTCAGATCTTCTGAAAAAATAATCTGCATTAACTAGATCGTTAGTTTATTATACACATCAAAGTTTGAGAAGTACCTTCTAATTCAACATGTCTTTTCCATCAAAAAAAAGTACACATAACTCATCCTGAATCATGTAAATATAACACTCAAAAATGTACATGTTTGTGTTTATCCCCTTAATTTTATACTTTATCATCCAGAAAAGTTTCATATATACACTGATGTTGTGGATCTTATGTCACTCTCTTCTAAGAGTCAGAGAATACATTACAGAATATTTCTGCGTTGAAAATTATTTTGTTGGATAATTTCAGTCATTCCCATAAGTCGGAATCAGTTCTTTTTACTCTGTCATTTCACCTTGAGTCAAATTTAAAATTTTGCACATGGGCACTCGGTAAATGTGTTTGTGTGTGTGTGTGTTTTTCAGGAACTGTTGACATTTATGGATATGGCCATAGAATTCTCTCTGAATGAGTGGCAATGCCTGGACCCTGTACAGCAGAACTTATATAGGAGTGTAATGTTAGAGAACTACAGAAACCTGGTCTTCCTGGGTGAGCATAACTTCAATACGCAATTCCTAATATACTCTAAATGTTTTATTTCTCTTTTTTTAGAATGTTTTTTCTGATAATTTATGTTTTGCATAAATGTGTTTCAGATCCCTGTTTTCAAAAAAATATATTGGGGATTTGTCTATGTGAAAAAGAATTTCTTCAAGATGTTTCATCTTGACCTGAACTTTCTACATTCCTGAGCTGATCTGTATCCTTTACTCTAGATTAGTGGTAATTCCAGAAACTTAGTGGCATAAAATATTGTTGCCAACACATTTAAATCTAATTGTCACCACCAATTTTTGATTCAATAGTACCAGGTAGTGAAATAAGGAACCTTTATTTATAGAGAAATAAGGAAAATTTAAAATATTTTCTAAATATTTAGAAATTCTGTTATAAGTTAGTGTTTGGGGATTAATTTACTAGAATATTTATTATATCCTCTTTATTGAGCACATTATTAAGTTGGTGATTGGAGAATTTAAGCAAGATTCATGTTATTTATTTTTAATAAAACAGGTATTACTGTCTCTAAGCCAGACCTGATCACCTGTCTGGAGCAAGGAAAAGAGCCTTGGAATATGAAAAGACATGGAGTGATAGCCAAACCCCCAGGTAGGTGAGAGAATACAAAAGATAGAGGTTCAAAAGTCAGGGAGAAAGCCAGTGATTTGGGAAGCTGTGTTCCAAAGGGGATAGTTTCTGAGAAGCCTGAGTTCTTTTTCTTTTATTCTCACATAGGGCATCTTCTGTCTTAGACATTTTTGTTTGTTTGTTTGTTTGTTTTTGGGTTTTTTTGTTTTTTGATTTTTTTGAAATGGAGTTTCACTCTCGTTGCCCAGGCTGCAGTGCAATGGCACAATCTTGGCTCACCACAACCTCTGCCTCCAGGGTTCAAGCGATTCTCCTGCCTCAGCCTCCTGAGTAGCTGAAATTACAGGCATGCACCACCATGCCCGGCTAATTTTGTATTTTTAGTAGAGATGGGGTTTCTCCATGTTGGTCAGGCTGGTCTAAAACTCCCAACCTCAGGTGATCTGCTCGCCTTGGCCTTCCAAAGTGCTGGGATTACAGGCGTGAGCCACCAGGCCTGGCCTGTCTTAGACTTTTAAATTCTCCAAGGATTCTACTTTCCCTTCGGTGCTCTTTAAGTTTACAGTAAGAGCCACAGTCCTCTTCATGGAATATGAGAGTGCACAATCTGACTGCTTTATCATTTTTTTTATAGTCCACACAAGTATCTGCGTAATTTTAAAAAACTTTATGTTAAACTATTTTTTAAGTTCTTTTTTTTTGCATTATGTCTGAAATGTGTGAGCGTTGCGGTTTCTGTTCCATTGGTTTTTTTGTTCATTTTTTTTTTTTGCATAGTCCATCTTGTTTTTATTACTATAGTCTTGAAATATAGTTTGAAATTATAAAGTATGATATCCTTCTGCTTTGCTCTTTTTCCTCAAGATTGCTTTGGCTATTCAAAGTTTATTGAGGTTTCATGTAAATTTTAAGATTGTATTTTTCATTACTGTGAGAAAAATACCACTGGAATTTCGATAGGGAGTTTATTGAATCTATAGATCACTTTGGATAATATGTCACTTTTACACTATTCCTTTAATTCATAGATGTGAACTGTTTTATAATTTATTTGTGTCTTCTCTAATTTCTTTCATTGATATATCTTTCATTGTAAAGATTTTTTATCAGTTTGGTTAAATTTGTTCTCAGAAGTTTATTATTTCAATGCTATTGTAAATAGAATTGTTTTCTTTATTATATCAGATGGTGCTTTTTTACATATATAAAACCATAACTTGTATGTTAATTTTATATTTTGCTAATTTGCTGAGTATATTCATTAGTTTAGACAGGTTTTAATGTACTTTTTTTTAAATACATATAAGATCATATGATCTACAACCAACGACTTTTTACACTTATTTGTCTTCAATTTTAATTGCTTTTTTTTTTTAATTTTTTTGGCTAATTCTGCCACATACTTCCAGTGTGATGTTAAAATAAAAGCATTGACAATGGGCACAATATAGTTTTGTATTGGTGTCTGTGAATAGGAAAAACACCTCTTTCAAGTTTTTATAAACTGGTTTCAGAAAGTAGAGATCTTGTTTTGATGGGCCCCAGGGTGATGAGATGCCCTCTGGGTTTGTAGTGGAGAAGAGTTGTAGCTTAGTCACAAAGCTGCTGGGTCTGCCCTAGGGTCCACTTTTAGTTGGCTTGTTACAAGAGGCTTGGGTAGTTGTAATTTCCATTATATATTTGGACAAACTGAATTTCTGTAGGGCAAACACTAGGGCAGGTTTTTGCAGTCAGGTGTGCATATGATGGGACTTATATCAGGATATGGATGAGTATGGCTTTTACTGAGTACCAGAGAGGATTTCCCCAGGTCACTGTATGAATTTCTATGTAGGCAGAAGTGGCCATGAACTGTGGTTCAGGAAGCTGGAACTGAGTCCTTAAACTGCTTCAGAGACCACAATAAAGGTCAATATCTGCAGGCCACCATGCATGGATATAAATGAGTATCTTTCTTAAGGCCTCTGAAAGGACAGGACTTCTCCCAGACTGTAGCTGGGAGAAGTTTGGAATGTTTACAGAGTGAATTCAGAATTCTCAGGGGGACCAAGTTGGGTGGGCCATACTCTGGTATGTAGCCAAGAACAGAGGTTTTGTAGTTTGCCACCTGAGTGAGGGCCTGCTTTGGGAAAAGAGCACTCTAATTTTAGGCTTTTGCAGTTTCACAAGTCCCTCCCTGGATCTCAAAGCTATCTTAAAGACACTTACTTTTGAGATGAGGTCTTGCTGCATAACTCAGGATGGTCTTGAAACAGTGGCCTGAAGCAATTCTTCAAACTTAATGTGCCAGGTAACTGTCATTACAGATGTGAGCCATGATGCCTGGTTCTCTCATGAAGACATTTTTATCAGTGATGGCTGACAAATTTTCTTGCTGTGGGAAGAGAAGAAAATAGGACACCTTTTATTTTTCCATCTTACTGATGTCACTCTCTCTATACATTTTTACTTTCTATTTTCCATTTCAAATTTGTCTGTAATTTTAGATTCAGACATTTAGGACAATATACCAGAATTTACATGTTATACCTGAAGTAAATTAGATAATTAGTAAGTACTTCATGTTTACTAAAATAATTACTTGCAAATCTAAGTTTTCTGAAGGCAAAAAGAAATTACAGGATTTGTACCCACTTTCTTCAGTCTGTATCTAAATAATAGCATAATTTATTTCCAAATGTTTATTTTATATGTCAGAGGTTCTTGCCATATTCTGCAAAATATACTTTTGTGTGTGTGTGTGTTTGTTTGTTTGTTTGAGATGGAGTCTCGCTCTATCACCTAGACTGGAGTGCAGTGGCATGATCTCGGCTTACTGCAACCTCCACATCCCAGGTTCAAGTGATTCTCCTGCCTCAGCCTCCCCAGTAGCTGGAACTATAGGTGTGCACCACCACATCTGGCTAATTTTTGTATTTTTAGTAGAGACAGGGTTTTACTATGTTGGCCAGGCTACTCTCAAACTCCTGACCTCAAATGATCTACCCATCTCAGCCTCCCAAAGTGCTGAGATTACAATAAATTTTTTTCTTTACTTAGCAATGTAAGACTATTCTTTGCTTCTAAAATTGGATTACAGCAGTTTGATCTTGTGTAAGAATAGCATTTATTTAAAACACAAAAATTAACTCTAGTTTCTTCTAAATGCTTATTTATTAAAAGTTTTCCATTAACTCTAGTTTCTTCTAAATGCTTATTTATTAAAAGTTTTCCATTGGAATCTTCTATTTATGATTATACTGCATTATCTCTGAAAGTTTATTGCCATACAATGCATGCCAATGATTTAAAATACCTGCCTTCCATGAGTACACAGTTACAGTCAAATATTGTAGTTACCTAGATAACTTCTTTTTAAATGGTACATCAATGTTGCATATCAGATTTTATGAGTAAATATTCTTCTTATTGTTTTACAGTTCCATATTAGTATGCTTTTTCAATATATGTTTTTTAACATCAATTTATTTTGTTTTTTGGTTTTACTTATGTATTACCAATTTAGACAATTCGCAATTTTGTTTGCACTCTTGAAGTTAATGTGGAATTTAATTAAGAGATAAATCAGTCACAGGCCTATCACAATCAGATATTTTGTGTGTGTGTGTGTGTGTGTGTGTTTATCTCGAAATATAATCCCAATTTTGGTTATGGCTTATTTTGTATATATTCTTTTTTAGCTGATTTTCAATGGTTGTTTTTAATCTTGTCTAAGTGAATGGAAATAGTCTTGGAAGTCATGGAAATAGTCTTGTTTTCGCCATGTGTTTAATAATGAATATATATTTTCTTTCGGTAAAACATTTTTGTGATTTGATGGTAATTTTTGGAAAGATTTATAATGCTGTATTTTTTTTCAGTTTTTGTTTTAAAAAATATTCATTGTCGTAAAAATGCAACAGTCTTTCATGTTCTGAGATAATGCCTGGAGTTCTTTGTCCTACCTCCAAGAAAATTAAGGAGCACAGACATAAAGGGGAAGTTAAACCAAAAGTTTAATAAGTGAAATAAGAAAGCTCTCTGCCAGCAGAGAGGGAGTCCTGAACGGGAGTACCCACTATGGGGCCTGTTCTGGGGTTTTTATGAACTGGAAAGGGGAAGGCATGTGCTTAGTCTGCAGGTTTTCTTGGTGAATGTGTGACTCAGGTTGGCCTGGGACCTTGGCCCAGGACCAATCAGGAACTGAAATGATGATTCATAGATGCTACTTAGCTTGACTTAGGACCTATCAGAAGCTGAAGTGAAAGCTTGGCCCGGATCTTGGCCGAGGACCAATAGGCGGCTGAAGTAATTCATAGAAGCCGGACTTACAGTCCTAATAAAGAAAAGTACAGCACCCATTGGAACCTACTGGAGTCCACCGTGCCCATGCCCACCAAAAAAATAAAAAAAAGAAATTTTTCTGGGAATCTGCTGGTATACAAAGGACAAAGGCATTTCTATGCCAGGCTTTGTTCCCTTTTCTGAGTGAGTTGGAGGTTTTGTGCAAGTTTTTATCCAAATGGGCTGGAGGTTTCTTTATCTGTGCAGCTGTGGGCATGTCTCTAGGCACAACTCCCTGTGCTAGTTCCCTTATCCGTGCCTGCAGCCTGAATTTTTTTCCCAGGCTGCTTTTTATGTTATGTGGGGATGAGGCAGTGACCCATGGGCCAGGGGCTCTCCGGAGACCCTTCCCTTGCTATCTATCTAAGGCAAGCTAACTCCTTTCAAAAGCACATGTTATAAAATGTACAATCTGAAATCTATTTAAGTGTACATTTCAGGGTCAGACAAGATGAGAGTTCACCTCTGTAATCCCGGTATTTGGGGACGCCAAGATAGGAGAATTGCTAGAGCGCAAAAGTGTGAGACCAGCCTGGGCAACAAACAAGGAACCCCCTCTCTACAAAAAATTTTTATAAATAACCAGGCATGGTAGTGTGCACCTGTAGTTTCAGCTAATTGGGAGATTGATCGGGCTGCATAACTTGAGCCTGGGAGTTTGAGGCTGCAGTGAGCCATAATTGTGCTGCTATACTCCAGCTTGGGTGACAGAGTGGGAGACCCTGTCTCAAAAAAAAAAAAAAAAAAAAAAAAAAGCTGTACATTTAATGCATGTTAAGTATATTCAACTTCTTGTGCAAAAGACTTCTAGAAATTTTACATCTTGTGGAACTAAAACTCAACACTCATTAAGTAACAGCTACCCGTTTTACCCTCTCTCCTCCAGCCCTTAACAAACACCCTTTCTCTTTCTGTTTTTATGAATGTGAATACATAAGATACTTCATAAAGTGGAATCATATAGTATCCATTGTTTTGTTACTAGCTTATTTCGGTGGCGTGATATTCTCGAAGTTTACCTAAAATGTGACAAGATTTTCTTTTTAAGGCTGAATAATATTCCATTGTATATACATTTTTATGTTTAGAAATCAAGGGACATCTGGGTGGCTTCAGCCTTTTGACTTTTTTGCATACTGGTACAATAAACATGGATGTTCAAATATGTTTTTTAGGTCCTTTGTTGCATATTTTAGATGTAGCTTCACAAATTGTATTGCTGTAGTTGATGATAATTTTATTTTTAATTATTTGAGGAACATTGATAACATTTTAAAATAATAGCTGCATCCTTACTTTCACCAATAATTAATGTGGGTTTCATTTTCATTGCATTATCAACAGATTTGATGTTTTAAAAAATTTTTAGTGGTCATTTTAATTGGTATGAGGTGGTTTTTGTTTTCACTGTGATTTTTATGCATTTCTCTACAAATTAGTAATTTTGCATATTATTTCAAATACTTTTCCCCCTTTTTGTATCTTTCTTAATGAAAATTTAATTTGTTCATTTTAAAATTGTTAGTCAACTTTATGGTTTAGTTTTAAGAGTTTGTCTATGTATTCTGAATATTGACTCATCACATGTGATTTGCAAATATTTTCACTCATTTTCTAGGAGGCATTGCCACTCTATTAAATGTTTTTTTTGTGTGATATGCAGAAATTTTGAAGTATAGTGTAGTTAAATTTTTCTGTTCTTCTCTTTATTGCCTATGCACTTAATGTCACATCTAAGAAAATGGTGCCAAGACCAATGTCATGTCTTTCCCCTATATTTTTTCTAACGGATTTGTTAGTTTCTTTTTAAGTCTAACTATATTATTTAAAATATTTTTTTCTGTAGATGGCTTAAAGAAACGATCTGAATTTATTGTATCAATGTAGATATCCAGTTTTTAACATTATATTTTGAAGAGTTTATCTTTTCTCTATTGTGTGTTCATGGCAACCTTGTGGAAGAGCATTTGATCACATATACAAGGATTTATTTCTGGATTCTCATCTGTTTATTTGTCTTTGTCAGTACCACATTGCTTCTGTTATTGTAGCTTTTAATATGTTTTAAAATCAGAAATTATAATGACTTTGTTTTTTTAATAGATATATGGCAAAAGCTTATAATAAAATTTCAAAATTTTAAACAGTATTTCTGTAAAAAACTGCTATTGGGATTTTTATAGAGATTTCATTGAATTTGTTCACCACTGTAGGTTGTGTTGACATCTTCAAAAAGTTAAATATTTTGACCCTTGAGCAAGAAATGTTGGATTGTATTTTATTTTCACATATTTTTGATTTGCCAATTTTACTTCGGCTCTCAATTTCTAGTTTTATTCAGTTTCGGTCAGAAAACACAAAGTGTATAATTTTGATCTTAAATTTACTTGTTGTTGTTATTGTTATTTTGAGATATGATCTTACTCTGTCACCTAGGCTGGAGTAGAGTGGCGTGATTTTGGCTCCCTGCAGCGTCAACCTCCTGTGCTCAACTGATCCTTTCACCACAACCTCCTAAGTGGGAGTACTGACATGCACTACCATGTCTAGCTAACTTTTTGATTATTTCAATGAACAGGGTCTCACTATGTTGCCCAGGCTTGTCTTAAATCTGCAACCCCAAGTGATCCTCTCTCCTTGGTCTTCCAAAGTGTTGGGATTACAGGCATGTGCTACCCACACGGTATTCCTAAATTTAAGAAGACTAGACTTATTATGTGGCCTAACAGAATACACCAGATGCAAATAAGAATGTTGTGTATTTGCTTGCTTTTGACTGGAAAGTTTTGTACATCTCTGTTAAGCCCATTTGGTCAATGATATGGTTTTGAAGTCCATGTTCTCCAAACCTTATGCTTCTATGTAATCCTCAGTGTTAGATGTGAGACCTGGTGGGATGTGCTTTGGTCATGGGGGCAAATATTTCACGAACGGCTTGACGCCATCCTCTTGGTAATCAAAAACATTACACTCCATTAATTCAATTGAGAGTGACTTTATTAAAAGAATCTGGCTCCTTCACCTCACACTTGCTCTGTCTCTTACCTTGTGATATGTTCAGTTACTTTTTGGCTTCCATTATGATTATAAGCTCCCTGAAACCCTCACCGGAAGCAGATACTGGCACATAGTTTTTGTACAGTTTGCCAAAATGTAAGCCAAATAAACCTTTTATCTTTATAAATTGTCCACTCTCAGGTAATCCTCTATATGCAAAATAATCAATACCGTCTCTATTGTTGTCCATGTTTTATGTTTTCTTATTGATCTTTCATCTGAATTTTCTATTTATTATTGAAAATGAGGTCTTATTATGTTGCCATATATTTCTAGTTTCACTTTTGTTAATTTTGCTTTATGTATTTTGGAGGCTGATGTTATAAATACACATACCTACAGATAGATAAATATATTAGTTTTAGATTCTTGATAAATTGACCTGTTTTACCATTATATAATGCCAATATTTGTGTCATACTAGTACTTGATATAAACCACATTCTGTCTAATATAATTATGATGACTTCACTGAATTGTAGTCACTATTTGCATGGAATGGATATTGTTTCTACTCTTACTTTCAGCCTATTTGACTCTGCTAAAATGAATCTCCTGTAGGCAGCACATTGTGTGAATTTTTTTATAAACCACTCAGGCATTTTATGTCTTTTGCTTTATATACATTTATTTATTTACTTATTTATTTATTCATTTATTTTTGAGATAAGGTTTCACACACACTGTCAACCAGTCTGTTTTGCAGTGGCATGATCATGACTAACTGCAGCCTCAACCTCCCAAACTCTGATGATCTCATTTCAGCCTCTCAAGTAGCTGGGTTACAAGTATGAGCCATTACACTGAGATAGTTTATTTATTTATTTATTTTATATTTTACTTTTTTAAAATATATTTTGTAGATACAGGATTTTGTCATGCTGCCCAGGCTAGTCTTAAACTCCTGAAATAAGTGATCAGCCCATTTTGGCCTCCCAAAGTCCTGGGATTACATTTCTTTTTATTAAGTAGTTTAATTTATTTATTTTTAAAATGAATGCTTAAAGAAATAAAGTTAGCACTACCAGTTTCAGTGTTACTGTTTTATATGTTTTTTTGAAGGTATGTTTTTATTTCCTGTTTTACTGCCTTATTTTTTATTTTTATTTTGCAGTGATATTTTATTTTTTTGTTTTGCATACTTTCTATAAATATTATCTTTGTAATCATCTTGAAAAATGGAGACTACATAAAACATCTTAAAGTTAAAACAATATATTTTAATCTCATAACAACTTTAATTGAATAGAAAAACTGTACCTCTATATTTCCAGTTTGTTATTGATACTAAAAATCATTTTATATTGTGTATCTATTAACAGATTTATGCAGATTTATATTTTGTTTTTTATATTATGTAGATGAACTTTCAGGGTTCTAGGCACCACCATTATAATAGTAAAGGATTCTATAAGTGTCTGTATATTTATATTTAATAGATGTTTACATTTAATAGAGCTTTATATTTGTATGCAGTTCTATGATGCTGCCCAGTATCATTTATTTTTCAACATAATGGACTCATTTTAGCATTTCTCCTTTTTTATATGCAAAGTCTCACTATGTTGCTCAGGCTGATCTTGAACTCTTGGTCTCAATTAGTCTGACTGCCTTGGCCTCCTAAAGATGTAGGATTACAGGCATGAGCCACTGTGCCTGGCCACCATGTAGCATTTTTTTGTAGGACTGTGCTAGTGATAAGGAATACCCTCACCTTTTATTTTGGAAGGTCTATTTATATATTGTTTTTGAAGTAAAACAATTTTGACTCAAGTATTGGTTAAGAATGTTATTACATCAAAAAAGTTTGCAGCCTTTTTTTATCTTCAAGTAATCTCTATATTACTTTTTCCCTATATTCTAAGATTCCTTTCATGAATATATTGATCTACTTAATGACCTCCAATAAGTTTTACATTCCATGTTTTAAATTTTTGTGTTATATATTTTAGGGTATGCCACCTCACACCAGTTAATTGTGTTTCAGTTTTTGTGTTTATAATATAATTCTATATGACAATACTTAACTTTGTGCAATTTAATACAGTGTGGAGCAGAATCAAATATGGATCAGCTATATGTCTATTGCCAATATAATTATCTCTATGTTTCTTTGTCTGGATAAATTTATCCCTGTAGTTTTAAATGACATATATATTTGTTGTGTAGGTTTGTTATGAATGGTTGTTTAATTCTGTCTAGGTGAGTAGTCATAAAAGCTTTTCTAATTCCAACATCTATTTGGGAATCTATATTATTTTTGTGTGGGATAAGCACTTTTGGATTTGATGATAATTTAAAAACTATCCTAACTCTGAATCTCTTTTAGGTATTATTGTTCACTTTTACTTGTCAAAAACACAACACAATTTACAATACAATATTTTCAAATATTCAGCTTAGTCATGTTAATTATATTGGCATTGCTATGCAACATATTGCTAGAATGTTTTTATCTTGCAAAGCTAAATCTCAATACACATTAAACACCTTTGATTTTTCTCATTTCCTGCACTTTTCCAACACCATTCTGTTCTCTGTTTTTAAGGGTGTAACTGCTTTGTATATTTTATACAGTTTCTGTCATTTTGTGTCTGGCTCATTTCATTTTGCATAATGTCATCAAGATTTATCTTTATAGTTGTTAGAATATTTTCTGCTTTTTGAAAATGGAGAAATATTCCAGTATTTTTTAATTTCAAATTATATCTACTGAATGACTTGGTGACAGAAATTTGCATTGCTTTTACCCATTGGCTTTTAGTAACAATGCTGCAATAATTGCAAATGACTATTATGACCATATATGTGAAAGTTTGTATATGTGCTGCATTCTATTTTATTAGTATACTTTTTCACCTTTAGATTCATACTAATTTGTTTTAATTCTGTAGCTTTGCAATGTGTTTTAAAATCAGAAACTGTAATGCCTCCATCATTATTCCTTTTTTGAAGATTGTTGGGTACTTTATTGCCTCTTGAAATTCCATATACTTTTGAGGTTACTGCTTCTATTTCTTCAAAAATGCAATGAGAAGTTTGAAGGGCATTGCATTAAATCTGTAGATTACATTGAGCAGTATAGACATCTTCATAATATTAATTACTTCAATCTTTGAACAAGAACATGTCAAATAGTGTGTTGTTTAATTTCTATATATTTGTGAATTTTTCAATTTTTTTCTATTATTATTTTATACTCTCATTCCATTTTGATGATAGAAAGTAATTTATAGAAGTTCAGTTTTAAAAAATTAGTTAAGACTTTTTTTTTTTGGCTTACCAGGTGATCTATCAAGAAAAATGTTATATCCGCTATTGAGAAGGGTATTCTGATGTTGTTGAAAGTGTTCTCTGTACCTCTGTTAGATATAATTGTTTTATACTGCCTTGAAGTTCTCTCTTTCTTTACAAATATTATGTCTTATATTTTATTTACAGAAAGTGGGGTATTGAAATATTCTATATAATTATATTGTTCTCTGTTTCTTCAATTCGGTCAATATTTGCTTTATATATTTGGAATCCTAATGTGAGATGCACACACACACATACACTTGCAAACACACATTCATACACGTATATACAAATTTGACATAGGTTTACAGTGAATGAATCCATTATTGTTTAATGTCCTACTTTGTGTCTTTGGAGTTTTAACTTCAAGTACATTTTATAAAATATGACAGTTTTTTACCTAAGATGTAGCTCGTCTAATATTATTTTTATGTCTTCTGCTCTCATCTGGTTAATATTTACATGAAATATTTACTTCTATCTTGCCACTTTTAATCTTTTTCTCATCATTAGATCTCAACTGACTCTTGTAGAAAAGCAAGTTGGATCTTGATTCTTACATTTTTAAAATAAATTCTTTTATTTAAAGCATGTCTCTTGATTGGAAAGTTAAATACATACATAATTTTCTGAAAGAGAAACACCGATTAATGTCATTTTGTTTTATCTTATTCTTGTGTCTGTGTCCCTCATTTTCTCTTTCCATCTTTCTTTGTGTCTTTTTGATTTTTGTATTAAAATGCTTTTACCTATTTCTTGTTTTCTTTTGTTTATACATACAGATTTTTTTGTGTGTGGTACCTTGGAGATTACATAAAACCTCTAAAGAATATAACAATATATTATAATCTGGTAAAAATTTAACTTCAGCTGCATACAAAAGTTTTTCATTACATCTCTTGTCTGTTACTGATATTGCTAATTATATTAACAGATGTTTATAATAACTTCTATGCTTTTATCTTTCAAATTTTAGAGAATAAAAATGTTTCTGCACCATTGTAATGCTAAGAAATTCTATTTTTGAATATGTGCATATCTTTCCCAGAATGTTATATATTTTCATATGATTATATGTTTCTTTTTATGGATCATGTTATTTTTAGTGGACAGAACTTATTTCAGCTGCTTTGATATGTAGGGCATATAGATTGCCAATATACTTTCTCAGAATTTGATTATTTTGGAAGGTCCTTTTCTATTTGGTAGGACAGTTTGGCTGATTGTATTATTCTCACTTCACATGGAGTTTTGTAGTTTTTGTTTTTGTTCTTGTTTGTTTGTTTGTTTCCCAGAACTTTGACAATATCACACAGTTCCATTCTGGCCTGCAAAATTTTTGTTGACAAATTCACTAGTTATCTGATAAGACTATGCTTATAAATGACACATCATTTCTATCATTCATTTCCTAAGATTCTTTTCTTGTCTGTGACTTTTGAAATTGTGCTTTGCATTTGTTTGTTATAAATATCTCTGTGTATATCCTAGTTTGCTTGTTGAGCTTCTTTATATCATTTTTTTCTTACTTTCAGAATTTTTCAATTCTTTTTGTATTCATTACCTCCAGTTTTTTTGATGTTTTTAATATTTTTGTTGTTATTCTTAACTTTCTGATTTGTAATAGTTGTCTGTGTTCCTGTTTCACTAATTGAGTATTAATCATACATCTTCATTTTTATAAGGTTGCTTTCTGGAAATTTTGTAATTTTTTTGATGGGACCATATTGCCCTAATATTTTGTATACATTTTCATTTTTGACTGAGATTTTGGACCATTAAAAAAAAAAAAAAAAAAAAAAAAAGCTCTGTTTCCCAATCTTTATAATGTAGCTTTGTCCTGGCATAGTCTGAAACCAATTATCTTGTCCAGAGATCCTGGGAGTCTCTCAAACATGTTCTTAAGATGTGTCTTGTCAAATTTTGTTTTTTCATAAAGGAGTTTATTCATGTTCCTTCTTAATAGTCAGTAATCACTCGCTACACCTGCTTCCTATCTGTGGTACTGGAGTCTCTCTGCTGCTGTAACATTTACCTTTGGTCTCAGCAGACTCCAACTGTCATTGTAAATTATACCACCATTTTTTTCAGCATTTTATATCATGGAAGACAGAAACCAGGGTCTGAAAAGGCCCCTAGAAGCCAGAAAGAAAGATGTATGTGACACTGTTTTTCTTCTCTTCTAAAAAAGAAACCAGGAGACCGGGAGCAGTGGCTCATACCTTTAATCCCACCACATTGGGAGGCTGAGGTGGGTGGATCACTTGAAGTCAGAAATTTGAGACCAGCCTGGCCAACATGGTGAAACCCCATCTCTACTAAAAATACAAAAATTAGCTGAATGTGGTGGTGGGTGCCTGTAATCCCAGCCACTCAGGAGGCTGAGGCAGGAAAATCACTTGAACCTGAAAGGTGAAAGTTGCAGTGAGCCAAGGTCATGCCACTGCATTTCAGCCTGAATGATGGAGCGGGACTCCATCTCAAAAAAAAAAAAAAAGTTGGCAATTTCTTTCCAAAGGCACTATGTTATACTGGGGAGCAGGATATATAATATAATTCATACTGGGAACAAACCCTATAAATGTCATAAATGTGGCAAAGCATTTTACTGGTCCTCAACCCTGACTAAACATGAAAGAATTCATACTGGAGAGAAACTCTATAAATGTGAAGAATGTGGCAAAGCTTTTAATCATTCCCCACACCTAACTAGACGTAAGATAATTCATACTGGAGAGAAACCCTACAAATGTGAAGAATGTGGCAAAGACTTTAGTTTATTCTCAACTTTTACTGAACATAAAAGAATTCATACTGGAGAGAAAGCGTACAAATGTAATGAAGGTGGCAAAAGCTTTATGTGGTCATCAGTTCTTACTAAACATAAGAGAATTCTGGAGAGAAACCCTACAAGTGTGAAAAATGTGACAAACCTTTTAACTGTTCCTCACACCTTACTAGACATAAGAAAATTCATACCACAGAGAAACCTTACAAATGAGAAAAATGTGGCAAAGTCTTTTGGGTATTCTCAATCTTTACTGAACATAAGGTAATTTACACTGGGAAAAAACCCTACAAATGTGCAAATGTGGCCAAGGATTTAAATGGTCCTTAACCCTTACTAAACATAAGATAATTCATACTGGAGAGAAACCTTACAATGTGAAGAATGTGGCAAAGCCTTTAACAAGTCCTCAATTCTTAAGAGACATAAGATCATTCATACCACAGAGAAACGCTACAAACCTGGGAATCGGTACAATGCTTTTGACAACACCTCAAACTTTTCTAAACATTAAAGAAATAATAACAGTGAGGAACCCTAGAAATGTGAAGAATATGAAAAAGCCTTTAAATGTTTGTCACACTTGATTGTATGTAAGATAATTCATACTGGAGAAAACTCCTACAAGTGTGAAGAATGTGAGAAAACTTTTTACAAATGCTTACACCTTACTGCACAGTAAAGCACTTATGCTTGGGGAAAATTATATCAATATAAAGAATGTGGGAAAGCCATTATTATCTGCTCACAGTGTTCTCAACCTCAGAGAGTTTGTACTTAATAAAAGCACTATAAATGCAATTTTTGTCAAAAGATCTTTCAGGAAATGTAACCCTTTAAAGTGAAGAAGAGTATTCTGAAGACAAACATTACAAATATAAAAAGGGTTGTAGTATCTTTATTTGTTTCATAGATCTTATTCTACACATTTTGTACTAAAGGAAAACTCTAAAGCCAGTTGTTCAAATTCTGTTCAACAAGACGGAGTTTATATTGGGGTTTAAAAAACCTGCAAATGTAATGAATTTGGGAAAGCATTGTTTTCAAAAACTAAAGCTTACAAAACACAGGAGCATTCATACTAAAATATATTTTTGCAAATGCAATACATTTGAAAACATATTTAATCCAAAATTAAGTCAATGTGAATGTCACAGAATACACAGTAGAAATACATAAGCCATTGAAACTTCAGACACTACTTAAAATCAGAGTTTTGAGTACAGAAATTTATGTAAAACTAAAGTTGTTAAATAAATTATTTGTATATAACTTTAAAAGGAGTAGAAGATTTTTTGGAGAGTTACTACATTCAAAGCATACTTTCTTGAAAAAATTATAGATTTTTTGAAAAGCAAATAAGGGTATTCAACTCTCAAATTACACACGTGAGAGCATATGATCTACTGTTACTGCATCAGAGATACGAAAAATTATTTCTTATTAAGTGGGCATTTTTTATGACCCTTTCTACGGCAGAGGAAGGACATTAAAATGTAAGATGCATCATGGAAATCCAAATAGAGAGGTCTCTGTGGTTAACTTATAATAGTGAGTGATGCATGAGGTAGGTGTCCAGGATAATATTCTTGTGCATTATAGTGAGAAAAACATTTTTAATTTTAGTTTAAATTAAAGGTAATTAATTATTGGTATATCATTTTACTAATTGTTTGGGGTGTGTGTGTGTGTGTGTGTGTGTATGTGTTTTTGATATAGAGTGTTGCTCTATCACCTAGGCTGGAGTTCAGTGGTGCAGTCTCAGCTCACTGCAACCTCTGCCTCCCAGGTTCAAGTGATTCTCCTACCTCAGCCTCTTGAGTAGCTGGGATTACAGGCACCTGCCCTCCTGCCCAGCTAATTTTTCCATTTTTAGTAGAGACAGGGTTTCACCATGTTGGCCAGGCTGGTCTTGAACTCCTAACCTCAGGTGATCCAGCTGCCTTGGCCTCCCAAAGTACTGAGATTACAGGCATGAGCCACTGTGCCCAGCCCTAATGGTACTTTTATGTAATAGAATGCAGTACAGTTTCAAATTTTTAGATTACATGTGAATTTAATTTTTTAATTCAACATTTTTTAATATGTTAAGACTATTGTTCATTCAAAGAAGCATTATTATGCCACTAACTTTAACCTATCCCACCTCACTAAAAAATGTAGGTAAAAGATGGTAATGATATATTATTTGGTGATATGGTTTGGCTGTTTCCCCACCAAAATTTCATCTTGAATTCCCACGCATTGTGGGAGGAACTCAGTGGGAGGTTATTGAATCATGGTGCAAGTCTTTCCCACGTTGTTCTTGTGATAGTGAAATAAGTCTCACAAGATCCAATAGTTTTAAAAAGAGGAGTTCCCCTGCACAAGTTTTCTCTTTTCCTGCTGCCATCCATGTAAGATGTGACTTGTTTCTCCTTTCCTTCCACCATAATTGTGAGGCTTCCCCAGCCACATGGAACCTTAAGTTTAATTAAGTCCAATTAAACTTCTTCCTTTTGTTCATTGTCCAGTCTTGGGTATGTCTTTATCAGCAGTGTGAAAATGGACTGGTACAGTAAGTTTTTACCAGTAGAGTGGGTCACTGCTGAAAAGATGCCCCAAAATGTAGAAGTGACTTTGAAACTGCATAACAGAGGTTGGAACAGTTTGGAGGGCTCCAAAGAAGACAGGAAAATGTGGGAAAGTTTGGAACGTCCTAGAGACTTGTTGAATGGCTTTCACAAAAATGCTGATTGTGATATGAACAATAAGGTCCAGGCTGAGGTAGTCTCAGATGTCAGTGAGAAACTTGCTGGGGACTGGAGCAAAGGTGACTCTTGTTATGTTTTGACAAAGAGATTGGCAGCATTTTGCCCCTGCCCTAGAGATTTGTGGACCTGTGATCTAGAAAGACACAATTTAAGGTATCTAATGGAAGAAATTTCTAAGCAGCAAAGCATTCCAGAGGTGACTTGGGTGCTGTTAAAGGCATTCAGTTTTATAAGGGAAGCAGAGCATGAAAGTTTGAAAAATTCGCAGACTGACAATGTGCTAGAAGAGAAGATCCCATTTTCTGAGGAGAAATTCAAGCTGGCTGCATAAATTTGCATAAGTAACAGCCAAATGTTAATCTTCAAGACAATGGAGAAAATGTCTCCAGGGCATGTCAGAGCTTCATGGCAGCCTCTCCTGTGGGGGAAAGAAAGAGAGATCAGATTGTTACTGTGTCTATGTAGAAAAGGAAGACATAAAAATCTCCATTTTGATCTGTCTTTCTTTTCCCCACATCTCCTATCACAGGCCTGGAGGCCTAAGAGGAAAAAGTGGCTTCTTGGGCTGGGTCCAGGGTTCTCAAGCTGTTTGGAGCCTAGGGACTTCATGCCCCGCCTCCCAGCAACTCCAGTCATGGCTGAAAGGGGCCAGCATAGAGCTCAAGTCATGGCTTCAGAGGGTGCAAGCATCAAGTCTTGGCAGGTTCCACCTAGTGTTGAGCCTGCCAGTATACAGAAGTCAAGCATTGGGATTTGGGAACCTCTACCTTGATTTCAGAAGATGTACGGAAATGCCTGGATATCCAGGCAAAGTTTGCTGCAGGGGCAGGGCTCTCATGCAGAACCTCTGCTACAGCAATGCTTAAGGAAAATGGGTCAGAGCCCCCACACTGAATCCCTACTGTGGTACTGCCTAGTGGAGCTGTAAGAAGAGAGCCAATGTCCTCCAGACCCCGGAATGGTAGATCCACTGACAGCTTGCATTGTGTGCCTGGAAAAGTCACAGACTTTCAATAGCAGTCAATGAAAGTAGCAAGGAGGGAGGCTGTACCCTGCAAAGACACAGGGGCAGAGCTGTCCAAGACCATGAGAACCCACCTTTTGCATCAGTGTGGCCTTGTTGTGGGATTCAGGAGGACAAGCAAGACCTCGGGTTGAAACAGGAGAATCTTTATTGAGTGCACTCAGGCCCAGCTGACTCAATGTCCAAATGACTGGATCTGGAACAAAGACAACACCTGACTTTTATACACACTTCACAAAAGGAGGTGGGCTAGCTTGAAGGATGCTTGCATTGGCATGAAAGCAGGGATACAGAGGCAGGACAAGGACAGGATTGCACATGACCATTGCCAAGCAACCCAGATATCCATTATATAGGTTTGCCTGGGCACGGGCTTACCTTATTACCTTCACTATGGTGCCCAGCAGCTATAGTTCAGGCCTACTGAAACTTCTCATGACCTTCGTTGTACTTAGATCAAACACAATACTTGAAGTCACTAGTTACTGAGAACAGGAATCTATAAACTCATTCCATAAAACAAAGAAAAATGTGTTTTTCTTCTCCTTATGTTGAGGGAGTGCTGCGGGAGTCTCCAGAGCACATTAGATAATATTATCAAGACTTTTCCTGGGTCTGGGCTGTGCCTGTTGCTGCCTCTGGGACAAGTCAGCCTAACACAGGAAAACTTATTTCTCTTTCTCTTTAATTTTATTTTTCTTTAATTTCCCACCTCAGCAAGGATATGAGATACGGAGTCAAAGGAGATCATTTTGGAACCTTAATATTTGATGGCTGTGCTGGATTTCAGACTTGCATGAGGCCTGTAGCTCTTTTGTTTTGGCAAATTTCTCCCATTTGAATGGTTATATTTCCCTAATGCCTGCAATCCCATTGTATGCAGGAAGTAATCTGCCTTTGATTTTACAGGCTCATAGGTGGAAGGGACTAGCCTTGTCTCAAAGAGACTTTGGATTGTGGATTTTTGAGTTAATGCTGGAGTGAGTTAAGACTTTGGGGAACATGATTTGTTTTGAAATGTGAGGACATATGATTTGGGAGGGGCCAGAATGGAATGATATGGTTTGGCTGTGTCCCCACCCAAATCTCATCTTTAATTCCCACGTGTTTTGGGAAGGAGTCATGGGAGATAATTGAATAACAGGGCAAGTCTTTCCCATGCTGTTCTCATAATAGCAAATAAGTCTAGCCAGATCTGATGATTTCAAAAAGAGGAGTTCCCCTGCACAAATTTTCTCTCTTTGCCTGCCACCATCCATGTAACATGTGACTTGCTCCTCCTTACATTCCACCATGATTGTGAGGCTTCCCCAGCCACATGGAACTTTAAGTCCAATTAAACCTTTCTCTTGTAAATTGCCCAGTCTCAGGTATGTCTTTATCAACAGCATGAAAATGAGTTAATATGTTTGTAATATAATGAACTTACGTCTCCAGTAATCTCTTTTGCCAGTGTCTTTAAACTGCAAATAATCTTAGGAATATTGTTCCTGTAGGTTAAATTATTATTTTTTTATCTTTAAATTTGTTTTTCTTAATTTTTGTGGCATATAGTATGTATAAATATTCATGCCAGGTATGGCATATTTTTATACAGGCTTGTAATATGTAATAATCACATCAAGGTAAGTGAGGTATTCATTATCTCTAGGATTTATCCTCTGTATTAAAAACAATCTAATTATATACTTTCAGTTAATTTAAAATGTACAAGTAAACTTTTATTTCCTACAGGGTCATTTTAATGATTATAACAAAAATTACATACATGGATAAAATCCAGACATTTCTGAGTCCTAAATAATTTTTTTTCTGAGGCAGAGTCTTGCTCTGTTGCCCAGGCTGGAGTGCAGTGATGTGATCTCGGCTCACCGCCATCTCCGCCTCCCCAGTTCAAGTGATTATCCTGCCTCAGCCTCCCAAGTAGCTGGGAATACAAGTGCCTGCCACCACTGCCAGCTAATTTTTACATTTTTAATAGAGATGGGGATTTGCCATGTTGGCCAGGCTGGTCTTGAGCTCCTGACCTCAAATGATCCACCCACCCAGACCTCCCAAGGTGCCAGGATTATGGGCATAAGCCATGGTGCCCAGCCCCAAATAAATTTTGTTTTATTTATTATATATTTTTATTTGAACATGTGGCCTCTCTGCCTGCAAACACACATAGACTTAGTTTTGATTTACATAAAGTTAAACATACACATATATTATTTTAAAGATAAACCTTTGGTGTAAGGAAATTATGGAGTAAGTAAATGTATTTGTGTCAGTATAAGTTTGTATCTATTTTCAGAAAACAAAAAGCAATATTGGAAGAAACAAATCTTTTAAGGAGTCTAATTCACTAGAAAACTAAAAACCTCAAAAATGCTGAAAGCAAATCTATACTCTGCTTTGTATTGTATTCATTACTGTAAATTTTATGGTTTATGGTTCAACATCTCCCCATGTAAATTCTCTTTCACTTCTCTGGTACTCATGCTGGACCCACAATTTCCTTCTTTCTTGTCTTTTTGTTTTGTTGTTTTATAGTGTATGAAGTATTCATCATGTGAGCTCATCAGAAATTACATGAATGATTTTCATAAAATGTAATAGTGCACACATTATAACTGTTAGATGTGATTTCACAGTTAGTGTATTAAGTTATGTTTCATTTAGTTAGAACATTCCATTTTGTTCTTTTAATTGGAGACCTGTATATAAGCCTACTGTTTTTTAGTTATTGTGTCTTTCGCTTTTTATAATTAACATAAGTAAATTTATTTTCTGATTGAGCTAATTTGTTCAGGTGAATAGTAGGGAGGTTTCATTAAGTTAAGAGGACATTATATATAAAGTATCAAACAAACATGACAATGCTTGCTGTGTCATAGATTCTCCATGATAAGCCATAAATATTCCTGCTGGAGTTAATTTTGTAACTTCAAGTCAGATATAGATATATCAGTGGTGAAGAAATGACACTGATTTTTTTTTTGACACCGAAGTCTTGCTCTGTCACCCAGACTGGAGTTCAGTGGCAGGATCTGGCCTCACTGCAGCCTCCTCTCCCAGGTTCAGTGATTCTCATGCCTCAGCCTCCTGAGTAGCTGAGACTACAGGTGTGTGCCACAATGCCTGGCTAATTTTTGTATTTTTCAGTAGATGTGGGGGTTTACCATGTTGGCCACTTGGTCTCAAACTCCTGACCTGAAGTGATCCACACACCTCAGCCTCCCAAAGTGCTGGGATTACATGCATGAGCCACTGTGCCTGGCCAACATTGATTCTTTATGTTTAGTAGACATTTTGTTCCAGGCTACAAAGCTGACTCTTGATGAATTTAAAGAGAAATTCTATCTTTAATTTAGTTTTTCTTATTATTTGTATTCCAACTATATATGCGTCACAGCCCTTTTTCAAAAAATTTTTCTCTGAGTTAAGGCTGTAGTTTTCTCACTGTTGCCTTCATGCCACATTATCTTACATGGCACTTTGTGGGTTCTGATGAGACAGTTGGTATTTTTTAATGCACTGATAAATTGGTTTTAACTGGAGAATTTGCCTGTCAGTGTAACTTTCAGATCAGTTAATTAAGATAAGCATACACTGTCCAAAGGTAAGATTACATCAGTTAGCATTGTTTTTCTTTGTTTGTAAAAAGAAAGTGTTATTAGATTCTTACACAAAGTGTGACAAAGGTAAAATTATTAGAAAATGCATACTTAAAATTAGATTTTTAAGAGAGTTGACATGGTAAGTGAAAATTTCTAAACTTAATTTTCTATGATACGCTTAGAGCACAACTTATGTTTCCATGCAGAATGCTCTATTTTTAAGTGTGAATGTTACATGTTGTAAAATAATCTCTGGATTTGAAATTTAAAACAATATTTCTTTTCCATATTGATATTACAATTTGGAGAAATTTCTCACTCTTATTCTATTTAAATTTTTAGTGGGTGAAGTTCAGTCTACAGTTTTTATCCTTAGTCACCTAACTGCAGCCAACTCTTTGAACACTTTCTCTGGAAAAATTTTGAAGATCATGGCAGATTTTGGATTAAAACATTTTCTGTTATTTTGCATACAAACTTGTTTACTGTGTTCACAGAGTGGCCAGTCAATGGGACCATAAGCAACACCTGCCTTTTTAGTGTCTTTCATAGCATTACCATCAGCACCAGAGACTCCAGGTGCCAGAGGCTTAAAGTAAAAGCCCTAAAGTACATTGACTCCTCCCATTTACTGTCCTGGGTCTAGAAAATGCTATTAAATATCAGCATTTCTATGGTTATGTCTGACAAATTAAATAACAAGAACAGCACAAAAACTATATATTTTTGATACCATTTAGCCGGTTTATGTCAAAGACACAGACAGTATTTGAAATATTGGTATCCTATAATGTTTTAAAAATCTATTTTTAAACTTGACAGATAAAATATATATTTATTTTATAAAACATGATGTTTTGAAGTATACATACATTGTCAAATGCTTAGTTCTATGTAATCAATTCTTTACCAAACACAGTTACATATTTGTTTTGAGATCACATGAAACTGTCTTAGTATTTTTTAAAAATTTAATACAGTATTATGAACTATAGTTACTATGCTATACAATAAATCTCTCAAACTTATTCCTTCTATCCACCTGTAGTTATGTATTTTTTAGCAGACATGTTTCTGATTCCCCCCTTTCTTCTAAATTCCATGATATCTGGCAATCACCATTTTACTCTCTATTTCAGTGAGATTAAGTTTTTTAGAATCTATGTGCAAGTGAAATTATGAGATATTAATCTTTCTGTGTCTGGCTTATTTCAACTAGTATAATGTCCTCCAGATTAATCTATGTGATTGAAATTAATAAATATTTCTTTTATAAAGAGAAATAGTATTCCGTTGTGTATATATACCACATTGTCTTTATTTCCTCAATAGACGTTAAGCTGTTTATTCTATATTTTGGCTATTGTGAAGAGAGTTGCAAACAACATAGAAGTGCAAATGCTTCTTCATTCTGATTTCATTTGTTTTGGATATATATCCAATAGTGCAATTGCTGTATTACATGGTAGTTTAATTCTAAATATTTTGAGAAATCTGTTGGTTTTTTTGTTTGTTTGTTTGTTAATAATGGCTTTCCTGATTTACATTCAAACCAACAATGTGCAAGCATTTTCTTTGTCTCACATCTTTACCAACACTTCTTTTTCTTTTAGTGAGAGTCATTCTCCTCACAGGAGTGGGTTGATATCTCATAATTTTTGTGGATTGTCTTTTCCTGATAATAATTGACATTGAGCATTTTTAAATATATCTCTTGGCCATACGTATGTCTTTTTTTTTTTTTTTAATATTTAAGACTTTTGCTCATGTTTAGTAATGATCTGTTTTTTGTTGTATAGTCATTTGACTTTCATACATATTTTTATAGTAAGCCCTTGTCACATGTATGATTTCCAAAAATTGTCTCCCATTTGTTAATTGTCTCATCTTGTTGATTGTATCAGATTCTGTGTCACGACTTGTTAATTTGAAGTAATCTGACTCATCTGTTTTACCTTTTGTTCCCTGTGATTTTGAGTTTAAGTTTAAAAAGTCACTGCTACAACCGTTGTTATGGGACTTTCAGTGTATATTTTTTGTAGTAGTTTTAGAGTTTCAGAACTTATATTTAAGTATCCAATTTATTTTGAGTTGATTTTTATATATGATGTAAGATGAGGGTCTCATTTTATTGCTGTACATGTGGCTATAAGTTTCCTCAACACCATTTATTGAAGATACTGACCTTTCTCTAAAATATTGTCACCTGTATCTAAAAATCATCTGTAAATACATGAATATATTTCCCTTCTCTCTTTTCTGCTCCATTGGCCTATATGTCTGTTTTTATTCAAGTACCACACTGTTTTGGTTGCTATAGTTTTGTAGTATATTTCAAAATCAGGTAGAATGATACCTTCAGCCTTTTTTGCTTGATTGCTTTGGCTATTCAGGGTCTTTTGTAATACCATACACATTTTAAACATATTTTTTAAACTTTCTATTAGGTATGTTACTGGTATTTTGATAGAGACTTTATCATCTCTTTAGATCATTTTGTGTGATACAGATACTTAACAATATTAATAATGCCAATTCATGAATGAGTAATATTTTTTATTTGTTTATTAATTCCTTACTTTAATGTTCTTTAGATTCTAATATACAGGTGTTTCAAAGTTTTGGTAAAATTTATTTTAAAGCATAGTTACTACAGTTATTGTAAATAGGTTTGTTTTTATTTTACTTTGAGATACTTAATTATCGTATAGAAGTGCTACTAATTTTTGGAATGTTAATTTTTTATTCTCCAAGGGATAATTTAACTTCTTCTTCCCCACCCACCCCCCAGTCTGGATGCCTTCTACTTTATTCTCTAATTTGTTTGAAAAAGAATTAGAAAACTTCTAAGAAATAATTTGAGTTATACCTGCCTGAGGCCACATATCTTACTTGATTAGATCAATATTTTCTGTGTGTTGGTGTGTATGACTAAATCCTTATAGCCTTAGGACACTTAGGAATTGCATTCAGGAAAATAAAAAATTTAGGCTTTGAGACTTTAATTCAGCTTTAAAGATATTTACAGAACCTGCATAATGTCCCTTGTAATATATTCCAGGATTATGTTTTCATCAGAATCTACTGAACATTTTCATTTTAAGTAGTTTTTGTTATTGTTGTTGTTGTTGTTGTTGTTTGAGACAGAGTTTTGCTCTTGTTATGCAGGTTGGAGCGCAGTGGCACAATCTCTGCTCACTGCAACCTCTGCCTCCTGGGTTCAAGTGATTCTCCTGCCTCAGCCTCTGGAGTAGCTGGGATTACAGGCAAGCACCACCGCACCTTGCTAATTTTTGTATTTTTAGTAGAGACGGGGTTTCACCATGTTGGTCAGGCTGAACTCGAACTCCTGACCTCAGGTGATCCACCTGCTTCGGCCTCCCAAAGTGCTGGAATTAGAGACATAAGCCACTGCGCCTGGCCTTAAACCGATTTTTTAGAGATTAGATTTTCATTTAAAAATATTTGGTTTAGGCCGGGCGCGGTGGCTCAAGCCTGTAATCCCAGCACTTTGGGAGGCCGAGACGGGCGGATCACGAGGTCAGGAGATCGAGACCTCCTGGCTAACACGGTGAAACCCCATCTCTACTAAAAAATACAAAAAATTAGCCGGGCGAAGTGACGGGCGCCTGTGGTCCCAGCTACTCGGGAGGCTGAGGCAGGAGAATGGCGTAAACCCGGGAGGCGGAGCTTGCAGTGAGCTGAGATCCGGCCACTGCACTCCAGCCTGGGCGACAGAGCCAGACTCAGTCTCAAAAAAAAAAAAAAAAATATTTGGTTTAACACTCTAGGTAAAGATACCTGAAGTACTGTAAAACTCAGTGAATAAACATTTTTCTTGTCTTCTACTATATTCATAGAATTTATAATAAGAGATGCCCAGAATAATATTCATAGAAAATAGACCTAGATGTATTATGTAGAAAATTATGGCACTATGCTAAGGCATTATATTCAGGATAAATAAATTACAAATTTATTTTAAACAATATGGTGAAATTGATCCCTAATCTCCACTTAATAGCTACATGAACTAGTCGATATATGAACTAGGTTTTCTTTGTTCCCCTCATTAGTTCTTTCAGTTCATGGTGAAAATTGTGTATAGATATTTTTTCTTGTTGGCTTTCATGTGAAAGCAGGGTTTTTTTACTAAGAATTTTATTTTCCTCAGAGATTTTGTTACATTTGGTTCTAGAACATCTAGTTTCACAGCATCAGCTAATTTGGGGGACATGAATTTGCTAATTCTTAAAATTATATTATTTTGAAAATTATTATTTTAATCAAGGTAATAAATATTCAGAGGTTATTTGTTGTAAAGTCTAGTTCTGTTCCCTCTTTCAGTTTTTAATTCCTTTTTTCTCTGTTTTAAATTAAACTATATAAACTCTAGAAATTGCCCTTTGTTACTGACATATACTTGAAAACCACTTTTCTGTCAATTTCCCTTTCCCACTCCTCTAGCAATTCAAAGTATTAACAGCATAATTTTTACCTAAACCTGTACTCAGTGAATGCTGTAAAGTAATTAATTAAATATTATTAATGACAGACCCAAGCAGGATACTATGATTTTATTATCTTTCTGATACAAATTTATTTCTTGAATTAAACAATCATTTTAGTCTATACTAGTTTAATTTTGTTTATGCCTATTAAGTTCTGCTGAAATACTACCACTTAACTTGTACTTGTCCTGAAATAGTTTTTTTTTTCATTTATTGACAAAACTTTAAATTATCTCTGGGTTACATTTTTCTTCCCCTGCAGATGTCTCTCCTGCAGCCTGCCTTCCTCCTCCTCAGATCTGGCTTCTTTCTGGACAGTGTGAAGCTGTGAATGGATGCCCTGACTCTAGGACCTCCTTTTTTTTCTGCTGTCATTTTTCTTGCTGACTCCACAGAGGATTAGCATCCTGATGTCCACAGAGAGTGTGCGTGTTAGGTAGATTTTTTGAGATCTTGGATATCTAAAAATGAATGCATTCTACCCTTTATATTTGATGATGACATAGTTTGGATATGTGTCCCTGACAAAATGTCTTGTCAAATTGTAATCCTCAATGGTGGAGGTGGGACCTGGTGGGAGGTAAGTGAATCATAAGGGCAAAATTCTCCCTTTGGTGTTGTTCTCATGATAGACTTCTCTGAAGATCTACCTGTGTGAAAGTGTGTGGCATCTCCCTCCCCCATCTCTCTTCCACCTGCTCTGGCCATACGAAACATACCTTCTTCCCCTTCTTCACCTTCTGTCATGATTATAAGTTTCCTGAGGCCTCCTCAGAAGCCCAAGAGATGATCAACACTATGCTTCCTGTACAGCCTGTGAAACTGTGAGCCAATGGACTCTATTTTTAAATAAATTATCCAACCTCAGGTATTTCCTTACAGAAATGTAAGAAAAGACAAATGCAGATGATTTATTTAAAGTAAATTTTTGTTTATTGAGCTCCTACTATGCATCGTGCACTATTCTAGGAACTGAGGATGTGAGAGTAAATAGGACAAAATAAAAATGAACTAGGTTCTAATCTAAAAAGAGCTTTTATTTTGGGGGGCAGAAGAATATAGATAAATAATAACAATGTGTCATTCACATATAGAGAGATATATGTCAACATGTCTATATATACACATACATGGTTATATGAGAAAAGCAAGGTTAGGGTCTTGGAGAGTGATGGTGGCGTTTAATTTTCTATATGAAAATCTCAGGCTCAGAAAATTTGAGCAGAGACCTAAAATAAATGAGGTAATTAACCATTTCTATATTTCAGATGTGAGCATTTGAGACAGACTAAAGAACACCTCACTTCTGCTGCTCTGACATTGAACCAAAGATGTGAATTTCTATGACATCTCTACTGAATTAGCTTGCTTGGCCACTGCAGAGATTAATGCACCATGTAAAATCTCCAGGGTCTCAGTGGTCTGCAGATTGTCAAGACAGCCTCTTCAATGTGTAAGAAAATGTTTTGCACCTAGAAACATGTGTCTCTGCAAAAGAGGCACAACTCTTGTTAGCCCCTTTACATTTTGGAGACAAACTATGCCATATTTGAGAATGCTGCTTCAACACATGCACAGAGTAACTCAGAAAGCTGCCCATCTTGACTGAAACTCAGAGCAAAAGACATCTCTGCAGAGGTGCAGCTGGAGGGAAGGCAGTTCTGCGGTAGGGATCACAGGATGGTGCTTGAGCATCTGCAGCAGGCCACTGTGCTGTATGGAGTCTCCAGCAAGCTCAAGGGATATCTTCAGTGCAGAATTCCAGGGATGTGAAAAAACATATATGTTTCTGTCAATTATCTACTGAAAATAGCTCCTGGCTTGTCACTGCACTCTTGTAGAGATAGAACGACTGATCATGGGATACCAAGTAACAAGAGCTGAGATATTTCTTATGAACTGTTATAAAATCTACTGGGAAATAGCATGGTATGCACAGGTGCTGTATATAAGCAAGACACACTGGTCTATAGGCTATCAAGCTGAAGCAGATGCGGTAGGCATGAAAGGATTGCATGTGGAGGTGACTCAGACCTCCATGGCACCTACTTCCATGCATTGAGACCCCCCTCTCAACCCACAACTAAAGTAGTCCCATTGGTGTTTCTTACGAACAGCTAACCAATGGAGGAAAAAGTGTACCTATATACAGATGTTATTACCAGTATAATGTAGGCTGGTAATTATTTGGCTCAAAAAATAAACAAACAAAAAAAAACACACAAAAAAACTGGAGAAGAGAAAGTCTTCCAAATGGCAGAAATTTGGAAAGAATATCTGTTTTTATTTACATCATCTAAAGGTATGCACCTGCATGAATTTATTGCTGATGGCCATAAGTTTGGAACTGGAAAGACCTTGACATAAACAGGAGATTCAACAATGAATCTGCAATGAGCTGTATGACTGACCAGCTGGAATGAGCAGAACATGAGAATGTTTGTTTCCCATATGCATGCTCTTTATCAGTATGAGGGGCTACCCGTAATAGAACCAATAGAGAACGGAGCTGTAAATATTAGACTTTTTTTCACAGTTTCCTCAGTGTTTGCTTAATAGGTTCATGGGAGACAATGTGGCCATATGAAGAGTAAGGAGGTTTTTCATGAGTTCAAGAACATGGACTTTCCTTTATCAATACTGGCTACTGACCCAAATGAGCACCAAGATTGCCAAAAATGACCAATGCTTAAACCCTGGAAAAGTGAGCTACCTTGACTAGACCAGTTAGATTCCTGGTAAGATTCTAGTAATATTCTTTCTCTTTTTTCCTGGAAGTGGTAGAGAATTTTTCTTACTGGAATTAACACATATTTGAATACTGATTTTTCTCATTTCAATTTCATAATTTGAATTATGCTTTCCCTAGCATCAACTTACTGCATTTGCTGAGTTCTTATTCTCTGTCCTGATACTTTACATATGATTGCCACTCATGACAGAGCTCATTTTACAGAAAAAGGAGTACTGCAGTAGGCTCCAGCCTATAAGACTTATTGGTCTTGTGATGGCCCACATCACCCAGAGCATAGTCTTAAAAAGAATCAGTTATTTTGTGAACTGTGAGACCATATTCTAAGAGGCTGGGTTTACATTATACAAGATGTAGTGTATATTCTGGACCAGGAGCCAATACATTGTCTCGTAACTGGAACACATGGTTCCATGCATCAAGAATCATTTCACACTGTTTATTGAGCTTCCTTTGTAGAGCAGTGGATGAAAACCCACAATCTCCAGAAATGCTGCTTTTTGGGCTTTTGTCCCACTCATTTCTTTTGCAATTCCAGTGTCCTAGAAAGCTTCTGAAGCATATTTCTTGATTGTCTACTTTAAAACTAACTGTGTTACTTTATATAAAATTTTGATTGTAGAACGTGTGGATGTAGAAAATAAAAGTCCTCATAGGTGTTAGAAATGATGCTGCATGGCTTTGTTTTCATGAAAGTTTTTATAAGTGGTAACAACAGTTTTTCTTGTTCAGGTGTAAATAAGCAGTTAAGAGGTAAACAATTTATGCATGCTGTGACTTAGTCTATGGATTAATTCCAAAATTGCTTAGTCACCATACAGTGTCTGTATTTTTAGATATGTGTTTGTATATACATAATGATTGTAATACATAATAAGAATGAGGTGGTATTACATTATTCCTAATAATAGGGATAATGCTGTTCATTGTCAAGAAAGAGTAAATTTGTTCTCTTCAATTAATGTCCTTTTATTTTGGGACCAGGCTTTTCTCTTCCCTGATATTATTTCCATTTAATATTCTTTTCTCTCAAGAAAAAAAAGTTTGTTCTTTCTTTATTGCCCTTCATAGCAGACCAAATATTGCCTATCTGCCATAGACAGCTACTGTCTACACATGCTATAATTTGACATTCTGGGTGGCAGATATAAGGTATTTAAAATCTATTTATGCTTTATAGGAAACCAGACATTAAAAGTTCATGAACTACTTATTACAAATTACTCTGCCTTATCCAAATTTACACCTAGTTATTAGGATCTTCATCCCAGGTAACAGGAGTAATTCTATGGTTTTATTTTTCTGTAAACAACTGAAAGAATAATTAGATCATATTCTAGTATGTTCTGAAATATCTTTAAGACTGATCTCAAAAACTAACTTCTAAGATGATTTCATCTCCTCATAGCATAGAGTTTACTTTGTACATGTTTGAAACCAACTACTGTAGAAGATGAGGAATCTATTTGTAATTTTTTGCTTTATTTTCATCTGTCAATGGACTTATTTGAAATTTTCACTTGAGTCCAATTATTTTTTGTATTAGTTTTTCACGCAAACTTAAAAATAGCAATCATTTTAAATTGCCAAAATTTCCAAATTACTGGTAAAAATTATCTGAAGACAAACTTATGGGTAATAAAGGCTAGTCAGAATCCTGTATACATAAAGTGTAGTTACCATACAGATTAATATGTAGCAAAAATGTATGCTTGATATTTCTGAACTGTGTTAATTTTTCTGCTGTATTCTAGCTGAGCAAAACAATATTAAGAATGCATCTTTATAAATGGGTGTTAATCAGTAATGGAAATAATTTAGTAATGGACTATATAGGATGTTAATGAAACCATATGTTTATGTCTGAATTTAAAAATTTTAAACAATCATTTACTATGTCATTTTTCTTTACCTTGAAGAACATAAAATGTCATCTCAGTTCTACAAGTCAGCAAGATGTTATTTATGGCAAGAAATATTCCATTGAAATGTTGTGCTGTAACATGGGAAAATGTAAATGTTTTTCATGGTTTCTATCAATGTGAAATAAAATTTAATTTTGAACAAAAAATCAAGCAGTTTTATGTATTTGAGTGGGTATAATGACAAGAATATTTTTTTAAAATTGGTTCTACAAAGCCGGAGGCATCATGCTACCTGACTTCAAACTATACCTACAAGGCTAAAGTAACCAAAACAGCATGGTACTGGTACCAAAACAGAGATCTAGACCAATGGAACAGACAGAGCTCCTCAGAAATAATACCACACACCTACAACCATCTGATCTTTGACAAACCCGGACAAAACAAGAAAATGGGGAAAGGATTCTCTATTTAATAAATTGTGCTGGGAAAACTGGCTAGCCATATGTAGAAAGTTGAAACTGGATCCCTTCCTTACACCTTATACAAAATTAATTCAAGATGGATTAGAGACTTCAAATGTTAGACTCCAAAACCATAAAACCCTAGGAAGAAAACCTAGGGCACAATGACCAGGACATACGCATGGGTAAGGACTTCATATCTAAAACACCAAAAGTAGATAACAAAAAGCCAAAATTGACAAATGGGATCTAATTAAACCAAAAGAGCTTCTAACAGCAAAAAGAAACTACCATCAGAGTGAAACAGGCCCCACAGAATGGGAAAATTTTTGCAATCTACTCATCTGACAAAGGGCTAATATCCAGAACCTACAAAGAACTCAAACAAATTTATAAGAAAAATCAAAAAGTAGGCGTGAATATGAACAGGCACTTCTCAAAAGAAGACATATATGCAGCCAACAGACAGATGAAAAAAAATGCTCTTCATCACCAGCTATGAGAGAAATGCAAATCAAAACCACAATGAGATACCATCTCACACCAGTTAGAATGGCAAATCATTAAAAAGTCAGGAAACAACAGGTGCTGGAGAAGATGTGGGAGAAACAGGAACACTCCTTTTACACTGTTGGTGGGAGGTAAACTTTGTTCAAACATTGTGAAAACAGTGTGGCGATTCCTCAAGGATCTAGAACTAGAAATAACATTTGACCTTAGCCATCCCATTACTGGGATATACCCAAAGGATTATAAATCATGCTGCTTAAAGACACACAAGCACATATATGTTTACAATTCATTCACAATAGCAAAGACTTGAACCTACCAATTGTCTATCAATGACAGACAGATTAAGAAAACAGGGTACATATACACCATGGAATACTTCATGCAACTGCAAAAAGGATAAGTTCATGTAATTCTAGGACATGATGCAGCTGGAAACCATCATTCTCAGCAAACTATTGCAAGAACAGAAAACCAAACACCGCATGTTCTCACTCATAGGTGAGAATTGAGCAATGAGAACACTTGGGCACAGGAAGGGGAACATCACACACTGGGGCCTGTTGTGGGGTGGAGGGAGGGGGGAGGGATAGTATTAGGAGATATACCTAATGTAAATGATGAGTTAATGGGTACAGCACACCAACATAGCACATGTATACATATGTAACAAACCTGCATGTTGTTCACATGTACCCTAGAACATAAAGTATAAAAAAATTCATATATTTGATAATTAGGCTTGTTTTTTATGTTATTATATATATTTGACCACAAAGTGTATGGTTAAGTTTATTAAGTGTAATCAAATTGTGATGCAACAGACCACTAGAAGTTTTACATTTTGTGGAAGTAAAAGGCAAAAACTTAAACCCATTATACAACAACTGTCACTTTAACCCACCCCCAGTTGTTGACAAGCATCATTCTACTTTCTACTTTTATGAATTTCACTACTGAAGATATCTCATATAAATATGCTCTCTGTTATTTTGTTCCTGGCATATTTCACTTAACCTAATGACCTAAAGGTTTATCATTTTTTGTTTTGTTTTATTTGAGAGATGGAGTCCTCCTGTTTTGCCACAGGTAGTCTTAAACTCTCGCTCTCAAAAGATTCTGTCACCTCGGCCTCCCAAAGTGCTTGCTTTACAGGAGTAGCCCTAAAGGTTCATCTTTATTGTAACATATGACATGATTTCCTTTTATAAGGTAGAATTATATTCCATTTCATGTATTCCGTTTTAAAAATCCATTTATACATCAAGAATCATTGAAGTAACATCCACCTTATAGTTTTGTAATTTAAATATTTTATTAATAATGGAGACTGAAGCTTCAATGATGTAAAATAATTTCTCTTGGGCCCACAGCTAATGATCCAAATCGAACTCAAATATGTTCTTTATTCCAATGTTACAATCATCAAAGCTATTAAAATCCTGCATGTGAAAACACCTGTTAAAGTCTTATAGCTTGATTATAACCCATCTTTTGGGAAGGAAAAAAGCAAGACAACAATTGTCTGCCATGGCCTGGGGAAACTCAGTGTAATAATGTCAACTATGAAGCTTACTGGGTAAGAATAAATATTAAAAGCTAAAAACACCATGGTTTGAATTTGGTGGGAAAAAATGTGAACAGTATTATGTGATATGTTAATCATATGAGATTGCCAAAATGATGACCAATATTCTTTAAGTTATATTTTGGTGAATAATACTAATTTGTCTTCCAACATTGTGTGGGATTTCTAAAATTATAATGTCTGAATATGTACTATCAATCATAATTAAGGATAAAGTTATAAGCCACTGAGATAACTAAACTTTTTGTCAGCCATGTTTTTAACTGTAACTATCTGCGGGAAGGAGTCTTTGAAATGAAAAATAATTGTGCCAAAAGGATTGAGCCAGAATGACATGTATCTAAGGATTATTAAGGGGAATGTTTACAAAGACATAAGTATTTGTTCCAAATTTTATTATAGTAGCAATATCCTTTTCTGTAATGTCAGCTTCTTGCCTAAACCTCTAGGTTTATCTTATGAAATTTAACATAATCCCTCATTCCTTGGGCAAAATTTACATTTCTATACTTTCTCTTAATCTTTTACTAAAGACTCATATTACTATTTTCATACACCTCGCATATAAAACTGTATAGTTATCTCAAATACATGTTGCACTGTTAACTCTTAGCAACTTCTACTTTTGGTGAAAAACCTAGTTAGTAAGTGAATTTAATTATGTACTGGATTTGGAGCCTAGGACACAGACAGAAGTAAAGATAAGGTTTGACTCTTTCCAGCATCTAACTCCATATGTCCCAGGCCTTACCTATCCATAAAGCAGCCAGTATACAACTTTGGAACAATTAGCAAACATAGCATCTAAGCTGTATAATTTAGACTGCCTATTTGCATTTTGATGACACTTGCATTTCACCAATAATCCTTAATACTATTTTTATTTCTTAAAGATTAAAGTCTCATAAACTAAAAAATATTGTATTTAAGCACTTAATTATCTTTCTTTAAGCCAATCAATTAGAACTCTTTTTATAGACATTACAGACAACACACATAAAACCACACAGACAGAAGATTTTAGCACCTGTCAGATTTTTCATTTGCCAGTTTCTTAATTGGATTACTGGCTTTTGGGTGGAGACTTTGGAGGAAAGGGACAGGTAGCATGCATTTTTAGGGCCTAATAAGCAGATACAGCTGAAGGCATAGACAAATCCCTAAAATTAAGGGTGCCATTTTACACTAGATTTTGGATCTCCAAAAGAAGGAAGATACTGTAGAGAAGACAGTGTAGTGCTTCTACTATGCAAGGCAACCCAAAGCCAATTGGCTTATTAAGTAATCAGTCCATCCCCAATGGGAATCTCATCCCTCAGTGAGGGTGGGGCTGTTTTCATATCTTTCAGGTGGCCAAGAGCATGCTTCTCTGATTTATAACCACTATTAGTCATCTCTTAAAGTGCACTTCCTACTTAGTTATTACACACCAAAACTCTCCTAAAGTGAAGTAATTTAACACCCCCAAAACTCAAAACAGTCAGAGAGCAAAATTCCAAATAGAATAGAGCCTTTGATTTTGAGAGGAAACTATCTGCTTTTAATTCCTGGGGTTTCATGAGGAAAACAGAGTTTTTTCCCAAAATGGGGTCTGTGGCACCTCCTCTGGTTTTTTCCAAAGGAGTCCCAAGCTACCAGAAGTTATCTTGGGGCCTTTCATGCATGTATTAAGAGTGACAAGACCAAAAAAAAAAAAAAGTGGAGTAAAATAATTCAGTTGACTGACCAGAAGATTTTTCCAGGAAAACAAGATCCAAGAAAAGAAAAACATAAAGGCCTTTTAAATATACCTGTAACTTGAATATCCGCTTTTGATTAAGCTGAGCACTCTTTAAGAAAATCCTTTTAAATTCCTTGTTATTCAACTTTAGCCATGCCAAGCGGTTAAGATTTTCAGCTTTTAAACTTTACAAGGAATAAACTCACAGGTGAAACCAACAAACTTTAATTAGGTTATGACTTAACCACGAGTGTACAAGGTATTTTTAAAGGGGTGATAAGCAGCTTTTGAAACTGTCATTGCAAAATTATGACTGAGACGATGAAAGAGATCTGACCCAAACAACTCCATTTTGTTTCTTGCCCATCCCTGGGCATAGGCTGAACCAAATTTGGAGGAGCCTGGTTTACTGTTTATAGTCCAAAATAAAAATGATAACAGCCCTTTCTGAAGGTACACTTCCCTCTTGCATAGGGACCAGACCAAGAAGCTAGCCACAATATTGAAAACCATGGCTTAGGAGTCAGGCAGCTGGAGGCTACAAAAATTTGACCCTACCTTAACTGCCCTAAGGATCAGTGTTTAAGATATTTTGTAAACCCTGCCCATGATGAATCAGCTTGCACCACTCAGGTTGACAAATTGTTTTATTTGATTTTGTGGCCCCACTCAAGAACTGATTTAGCACAAGAAGACAGCCACCATTGTAAAATGGTGGAGACTAAAATGAAGTATTGCCACATGGTTACAGGTCATGTTGTCAAGCACATGAAACAAGATGGTGCCCTAAGCGCACCAGATTGGCTACAGCTTAAGACCAACCTCATGAATCCTTTTTCATTAATTAAAACTTTACAGACCATATAACCAATGATCCTTATTATCCATTTTGCCAGTTTGCATAGGGAGAGAGAAGTTGAAAACTTGACTGGTAGAAAGAAAACTTTTACCTTTTTGCTGACATGTCAGGCTTCTGGGTTCCCTTCCCCCAGCTCAACTATAAGCCAAGCATTTTAAGGTTTGGGGAAACTAACTTTTTCCAGGTTGGAAGAATATTATAAAAGAGCCATTTTAAACTATGAAAGAAGGAAAAACTCCATAGAAAAGGATGCAGGTTCTAATTAGGGTGGTCAACAGGTACTGCCTCTCTTCCTATTGGGAATGGTGTTTCCCCTATTTCTTTGCCTTTCCTATTTTCTCTTTTCCATTTTGGCCTACTATAGGAGACATATTGCTCATCTCTGAAATTCTCTGCTGCTTCTGGAGATGCCTGCTTCTCAGCTGTGGTTAGGGTTTGGCTTAGGAGCAGCATAATATCCCTCCATGAGAACTGAAATACCTGAGTTAAATTTTGGAAGGCTTCTATATACCTATCAGGGCCATCAGAAAATTAGCCTAAGTCTCCCTTTACTTGCCTAAGGTCCTGTAATGAGAAAGGAACTTAAAGAGGCCCCAAATAAGGGTTATCTTTAGATGGTTCCCCTGGAAGTTGCTTCCCTAATTTTGGGGAATTATTCTCTTTGGGCCTACCTGATATGATTGCTAAAAAACTGGGTTTATTTTGTAATACCTGCAAAACGTCTACTAAAAATGTCATGCCCTTATGCAAAAGAAAATGAACCACTTTTTCTTTAAAGTATTGGGGTGAAAGGAGATCCAGTGCTTCAGAATGCGCTCCAGGGAAGTGCAGGCTGAAGATGATCTGTTACCCATCTAGAAAGATAAGTGAGAAAAAGTTGTCCCCTTTGTCATCTTCCTTTTGATGTGACCCAGGAAGGAGAGGAAGACAGTGGGGGCAACCCCCTGCTGTTTTCCCTCCATGGTTCCTGCATCCCAGCATGTTATTAAATGAGCTACCCATGGTTGCAGGCATAACCTCCAGCCATGGAACCAGAGGAACTAAGCAATTGGGACTAGTCACACTCACCCAAGTGGCTCTAATCCTTTGCTTGTGATTTCTCTCTGACATCCTGGGCTTGTGTGATCTGCCTGGCTCCCTGAAAAACAGATCTCAAGAAAAACTATTTTGGGGCAAGACCCCTTTAATGGAGGGTGTGTGCTAGATTGAACTCTATATCCTGCTATTATGGCCCATGCTGAAGCATTTACATGTAGAGAATGGTTCCAGTTAACCTCTGAACTTAAAATCCCCTTATTAATTAAATACCACTCTAATTGGAGGCATAATAGGTGCCTTAAAAGAACATAGGGAGAGAATGGCCATTTTCATGCTGATGGGACAGTATCAACACTAAAATTTGGCTTTGGAGACTATTTTACCCCTAATTGTTGAAGGCAGAATTTTCCTGTTTACAGAAACAGCATAAAGACTGGTTTCTAGTAGACAGGTGCAAAAAGGAAGAGAATTGGGAGGCTAGGGTGTTTCAGTAAAGGACCAACAGTGTGCCTCATTAAGAGGATCCCTATTCCACTAGGTGACACTGTTGTCCTTGAAACACCATACGCTCTCTAGATCAAGGGCAGAGTGACCTTGACATGCCATGTGCTCTCCAGACAAAGGGCAGAGAGAGGCCTGGAAATGTCAGGTGCTCTCCAGACCAAGGGCAGAGAGAGACTTAGAAATGTCATGTGCTCTCCAGACCAAGGGCTGAGAGAGAAACACTAACTGTGGAGGGGGGGAACCCTCTGTTCCTAAGAAATTATAAAGATATTTTTCCTTGAGCTATATCCCTGGTTACTATGACAGTCGCTGATCTTGCTAAACAATATTACTTCCCTGAACTGTAAAACTTGCTGCACATTTCATATACAATGAGGATAAGAGATATGATGATTGTGAACAGGAAAGGAGGAAATTATGACAGGAAATTTGGACATCCCCTTGCTGACACCGCATCAGGGTGATCAGAGGCTGAGGTCAATCCAGAAGCCTTTGGATAACACCTGGGGGTAGTCTCAGCCAGAAATTGTCAGTTGCCCCAGGACTTCTTCCAGCCCCACGCAATGGGTAAGTCCTCTGTGAAAGGTCTAAAATTGAGGCTGAGAGCCTCAGAATGAAAGGGCAGAGTTGGAGTCCACTCCTCTACTCACCATTTCAATGAATGTTGTATCTTTGTATCCCAGAAAAACCCACACTATGAAGTGGCTATTTTCTGGGTTATATACCCTGGGGTTCATTGTCACACGCCTGGAAAATTTAGGACATGAACTCACACAAGGATTTTAGAAGTGGAGGTTTAAGAGGAAGAGAAGCGGCTTCCTCTACAGAGGAAGGGGTCTCTGAGCAGAAAGGGATGGCTGGTGGTGAATATGACGAGATTTATAGTCCAGTTTGAGGAGGTGGTGTCTGATTTAGGTAGAGCTCACAGATTGGTTTAATCAGGTATGATGTTTATATAGTGTGAAGGGATGGCTGGTTTCCCCACCCTAATCTTCTTATGCAAATGGGCTTTCTGGTTGATCAGTGTCATCTTGTCTGCTCCTTTACAGTACACGTGGCTGTCAGAAAAGGGAAGATGAAGCCATTATCTTGAACATGTCTAGCCCTTGGTTCCTGCTGGCATTCACCCAAGCACACTCCAAGCTTGCAGGCTGCTCTTTGTTAGAAAATTATTTAGGGCTGCTTTTCATTTAAAAAAAAAAAAAAAAAAAACAAGTCTTACCAAGTCTCCCATACCCTTGCTATCTGCCAAAATTATTTCTTCTTAACTCCTATATCAGAATCATATCCTGAAGAATCAAAACTGAAGAAATAATATATTTGTTAAAGCAATGTAGGTTATATACTGAAATTTCAGAGGTTTAGCAGGATAATATAGTTTCTGCTCACACCACCATCCCCAGTGGGTTTTTTTTTTCCCCTCTGGCTAAAAAAGAAAAAAAAATCATAATTTTGATCATCTCTTCTTTCATCTTCTACCTACATCCTCCTATTTCTTCAGCCAATGGATGAGGAAAAAGATGCCCAGAAGGCACATTTGCTATTTATCCACACATTACTTCCACTCACTAGTAGTCATTGAGGGTAGAGTTGAGAATAGCAGTTTTCTGGTAGAAAAGCCGCTTCTCACCAATAAACAACACACTGAAAAAAAGGATAAATCTTTCATCAAAAGCTAACGTATTTTAAGCAAAGTAAGCGTATGCATCAATAATAAACAGCTTGTGGTAAAATAAAGATTCATTTTGTGGATTTCTATTGAGCTCAGGTAATGTTTGACCAAAAGCTAGCAAATATAAAGCAGAAAAGGGAATATTATTTGAAATAAAAATATTGTGAATAAAGTTATTCTGTCAATAGAAGGAAAAATATTATGACTTCATACAAATAATCTCATATATAGCTTTATAACATTAAATGTCACTTTTTGTTTTAAATTGTATTTCATATAAGTATTTAATTTATATTACATTCCTTCACTATTTTAATGCCTTCTCCACTTTATATCAGTAGCAAACAAGCCAGCTGGTTCCAGGAGTGCACATGGTGCTATTGCTATTTTAATGATGATGATGAAGAGCACACATCTGGGTGATACTCCTGTGCCAAACACTGTTATTTGGCACAAAGTACTGGTTTTCTATTTTTCTCTAAATTTACTGATTAAAAAATTCTCAGCTAAGAAGACATGATCTCATTTAAATATGTCTTATCAAATTTGGTTGACATTTAAATGTCTCCAATTTACCTGGAATATTAAAATTTTTCATGATTCCAAATTGAGTATATAACCAATCTTTTATTAAAGGCCCAACTGAGGCAAAGTAAGATTCATAAAATTTCTTTATAATATGGAAAAAAGAAAAAATATGTTAACCATGTTCTGAGTAATCACTTTGAAAATAGCTTTCTCAGTTTCCATTATTCACCGTGAGTTAACTCAGGGGAAATTGCTATCTACGTAAACAAGCAGAAGAAGGTGCTGAGTAGTGGTCCACCACATTGCACATAAATGCTTTCCACATGCACCTACTAGGGTCATAGTTTAATTGGTCTGTCAATGGCATGGCTACTTACTAAATCTAGTCATACTATTTTTTGGCAGCTAATGGCATCTGTTACCCATTGGTTTTATCCAATTATTTGCTTGTCTAAAAAATAAATCTTTTGTTAATTTTCTCTAAATTGAGAAACTAGATTTGCAATAATCGATCTTTCCATTTTAAAGCAAATCACAGAAGAGCAGTGCATGTATGTGGAATTCATTTTCCTGCATAACTATCAAAATTCTTCTTGTATTGCCTTGGAAGCCCTAAAATGCCACCTAAGAATATTTTCTTCAAAGTTTTTAGCCAGGATTTTAGATTTCAAAAGGTCAAGAACTTAATGATTGAACAAAGCCAAAATCTTGTCTTGGTTTCTTGTTAGTAATCTGGCCATTTCAAAAATCACAGCAATTATGCTAAGCCATTGAAAAGATGCGGTTTTAATTTTTTATTTTAAACATTTTCTCTAATTGTTATTTTTATCGTGTTATTCTAAGAGAAACTACATAACAGTTCATGCAGTCAATAATTATTTATATTAAGGGGTTTAAAGTTTAATACAGTATGACAGTATAGTAGACTCCTCTAAAATTAGAAGAAGTGCACTATTTATTATGTTAAGGTTTTTCCATTGTGAAAATGAAGAATTAGGTATGCCTTCTTTATGATAAATTTAATTCTAGGAGGGTACCCCCTGGTCTCCATGGTATTTCTGTAATGGATAGTGTATGACTGGGTCATCAGAATGGTGCAGATATGCTGATTTAATCCGAATAAGAATGAGTTTAGCTTTCTTGGTAGACTATTGGTGTCCCAGAGGCTGATCATTCATTACAACTTAGTAAATGTTGCTCCATAATGCCAGTGAGCCTTTTCAACCAGATTGCCTTTTTCCTCCCGGTGATGTGATATGTTGTGGTCTCCTCTGTTTATCTGAAGCTATCACAGATAAGAAGTGATTATTCCTTGCAAAAGTGAGACCCTCCCTCTTTTTTTTTCCTCTGCTATAGGATCCTCCTTTCCTTCTAATATGGTTTCACTCTGTGTTCCCACCCAAATCCCATCTTGAATTGTACTCCCATAATTAGCATGTGTTGTGAGAGGGACTCGGTGGGAGATAACTGAATCACAGAGGTGGTTGCCCCCATACTGTTCTCGTGGTAGTGAATAAGTCTCACAAGGTCTGATGGTTTTATAAACGGTTTCCCCTTTTGCTTCTTCCTCATTCTCTCTTGCCACCACTATGTAAGAAATGTATTTTGCCTCCCACCATGATTGTGAGGCCACGGTAGCCATGTAGAACTGTCAGTTTATTAAACCTACTTTTCCTCCCAGTCTCAAGTATGTCTTTATCAGCAGCATGAAAACAGACTAATACAGTAAACTGGTACCAGTAGAGTGGGGCACTGCTGAAAAGATACCTGAAAATGTGGAAGCGACTTTGGAACTGGGTAACAAGCAGAGATAGGAACAATTTGGAGGGCTCAGAAGAAGACAGGAAAATGTAGGAAAGTTTGAAATTCCCTAGAGACTTGTTGAATGGTTTTGACCAAAATGCTGATAATGACATGAACAATGAAAGTTGGGTTGAGGTGGTCTCAGATGGAGATAAGAAACTTGTTGAGAACAGGTGTAAAGGTGATTCTTGCTATGTTTAAGCAAAGAGACTGGTGACATTTTGCCCCTGCCCTACAGATTTGTGGAACTATTGTGGGATCTTTAAGGAATTAGAGACCAATGGAGTTCAGGAGGATATGATATTTATTAATTATTTAGGTGCACCAACCCAGATGGATTAACATCCAAAGGACTGAGCCCTGAACAAAGAATTAAATTACCTTTTAAGCATTTCATGGGGTGTTGGGGGGAGATCTGTGCAGGGAGAAGCATACTACAGAAGTGAGAAACAAAGGCAGTTATTCAATTGCGACATGCATTACATCATTTCTTACTTTTCAGGGAAAAACATGTTTTGCAACTTGAGTATACCTGTCTAGTGACATTGCAGCTGCACAGCTAGGGAAACAGGTCTTCACAATGCCTGGGAAGGGAGGAGAGATAAGACTTACTAGCCACAGAAAAACAGGCAGTTAATTTTTTAAAGAACTCCAGCTCTTTCTCTTTCTCAGGGGGGGTTGGGCTTTCTTACATACAACTGAGTTTCTGCTTATCCACTCTTTAATTTCTTTTAATTCCTGTTTCATTCCCCACTTTGGAACTTTTTATAACAGAGATGTTAATGGAAGGCACTACTATTTGCCACCTACTTGCGGAGCTGAGCTTCTTCTACTGGCAGGGCTGATAACTGGTTAATGCCATCAACTGCGTGGTAGTGTGTCAGGCCAGTATTGCCTCCATAGTTGACTGAATACTCCTAATAAACAGGGATAAAAGGCAAGGAAGGATGAAGCAGATGACAAGAGTAAGCAAGAACCCACTACTGAGGGTTTTGAACCCTCCAAAGGCTGAGAACCATCCTTCAAACAAGGAATCAGGGTACCACCCGGACCAAGTCTGAACTGGAACATGGGCCAACTTGCACATTCTAGCTGTGATTTCCGGGACAGCTCAGCCATTATCATCGATTTCTAGGCAACAGTTGGTTAAATTAAATTTTCCACACACTTGTCCTTCTAAGGCTAAGAGGTTATCTACAGCCAATCTTTTGATATATAGCATTTCTCATCTGTGTTACTTGTATTGCCAATAAACCTAACGCCCTTGACGTTTCATTGGTTATAATTTCTAGGAGTGCCTGCAAACTTATGATGCGGTTGAGCATACAGATTGGGGTGTGATACCCCCATGACCCATCTTGCACCCAGGTAGCTGGCCCATAATATTTAATGATTCTTTCAGGAGGCCATTCATTATCTTTCCAGTCTCCTATGTCCACATCTTTGATATTTGTGTCTATTTTTGTGATTATGCTTCTTCTAGTTCTTCTTTTATTTTTATCATAAACTGGATATCCTGAGTGCCCCTTGCTTTAGAAGAATTAGAAAGAAGGATGGCTTGATTGTTCCTAACACACATGCCCCTGTCCATTTAACCAGAAGTTGCCCATATGTCCATGCTCCACAGATCCCATATAGGCCAGAGGGTGCTTTCCAGGCAGTTGGAGCCTCTATCTGATGCCCAGAGTAGATTAGAGTAGAGAATCAAGAGAAAGTCCTTGGATCTGGTAAGTAGGAGTCATTCTGGGAATTTCTCCATTAAGTTTTGTTTTTAGTCTCATCATAGTACTGTTGCCCTAGGAAGGTTGTTTCTCCTACCGCCTCAGTGAAAGCCCTTCCCCATCAGGCAATACAGTACTTTCCAATTATGAAGGTTTTTAACAACCAAACACTGGCTGAGGCTGTTGGTTCACTGGTAGGGTTAGGTGTAGTGAAGTTATCTTGTGGCATTAATTCCTTTGCCTTCCATTGCCACTGGTCCCCCATATTAGTTCCTCCACATGCATAGCATGAGGAAATCCCTAAGCTGCCAGCTGTTTTCAGCTAGTTGAGAAAATAAGTTTTTAGTTGATGGAGGAAGCTTGTGCACTGACTGATCAAAATGCTTATAGAATGACTTATGGACTGGGAATTGCTGGATTGGATGCATTTGAGTTCTGCTAGTCTTTTTGACAATTAGTAATGGAACTCCATGGCCTGCTCCTTGTCTATCAACTTGTAATAATGCTGTCTGTCCTGTAGACCAAAAAGTGCTGTCTGTTCTATGGAACTGGTTTTAAGATAGTAAAATTTAAATGATTGCATATCCTTGTCTTACAATCTGGTTTGGTTGACATGCTGCTTAGCAGAGCAGTCCTTCCTGAATATGTGTTGGAGCTGGGTTAGCGTAGACCACTGAATGTTAGTCTGGGCAACTGATTTGTGGTTCTCCACACAGATGTTTAGGACTGCTGCTGCTAAGCCTCTCTTGTGTCAAACCATTGCAGACTGCCTCTGGTTTTTTAGGATTATGAACACACGCAGCATGGCAGGCATCAAAGTACAAGGAAATAGGCCCTTTGTAGGATGAAGGGGTTTCTTTAGTTTGAGCTATAAACTCTCCTTTTTCTCCCTCTGATTTAATATATATCTCAAACCAGAATTCATAGGGTAAGAGCTTAGGGTCATAACATACATATAGCTGACTATTTCCTGTGTCACAGACTGATTAGGTGGTCTGGTTGGATGTGCAGATTCCTAACTTGGTTCCTGTACATTCGTAGTAGGTATGGTACAGTAGAGTTTTTAACTATGGTAGTCCTTACTCAGGTAGAGTGTACATGGTGTGAGCATCCTTCTAGAGATTTCTCCCCTTTTAATATAGGCAGAAATGATAACAACATTAGTGTACATAATAGAAACATGCTTACACTACACATGGGCATGGCAAACCTTCCTCTGGGCATAGATATTTGCAGCATTTGCAGTAATAACATGACAACGGAACAATCACTATTGACAGAATTATAACTAGGCTTATAAATTGTATCCACATTTACTTATCCAGAGAGGGTCCTCTTAGCTTCGACTATGTGTAGACTAGTCCGCTTCTGGGATGTGACTAGAGCAGAGCTTGCAGGATCCTCAAGCTTCAGCCATGTGTACACTGATCATCCTCTGGTGTGGTCAGAGCAGGGCAGTTGTCCTTCTTACTGGTAGTTGGGTTTCACCGTAGGACTATTTGGGTGGGGTGATCTGGGTCTTGACTAGTCCACCGGTAGTGGTTGGGAGTCACTGCTGTCGCTGGTTTCAGCCAGCTATGATGAATCCAAGATGTGAGACCTGCAACTTTAACAGCAGTGGGAGTAGACAGGATCACAATACGGGTCCCATCCCATAAGGGCCCCAGGATTGTTGGATTCCACCTTTTAACCCAGACAGAGTCCCCCAGCTTATGTGGATGCACTGGGTCTGTTAGACTTATAGGTATCCTTTCACTTACCCAGCCTTTCAACTCCTGCATTGTCACTCCCAAGGCCTGCATCTGTTTCCTAAGGGTTAGCTCTCCTAACCCCTTTAAATCACCTCTAATTTGATTAATGATTGGGGTGGCCTTCTGAACAAAACTGCATAGGGTGAATACCCAGTTTGTTTTGTAGGTGTACACCTGACCTGGAGGAGGACCGTGGGCAAGACCTGATCCCACTTTAAGTGAGTTTCCTGGCAAAACTTTTCAGTAGCTGTTTGAGTGTCTGGTTCATCCATTCCACCTTCCCTGAACTCTGTGGTCAGTGGGCTGTGTGCAGTTTCCATTTGATCTTTAAAAGTTGAGCTAGCTGTTGTAGTACTTCTGCCACAAATGCAGGACCATTGTCTGATCCTAGGGTTAAAGGCAATCCAAACCTTGGTATAAGGTCTTTTAGAAGCACCTTTGTTACTTCTCATGCCTTTTCAGTCCTGGTGGGGAAGGCCTCCCAATCCACCCAGAGAAGGTGCAAACAAACACTAGCATATTCTGGTAACCTCCGGCTCGAGGCAACTCGGCAAAGTCTATAAGCAGGTTCTCACAAGGCATAGCTCCCATTTCCTGAATTCCTAGGGGTCGAGTAAGTCCTTGTTTTGAATTATTCTGGTCACAGGATAGACATTTTTTGCAGACAGCATGGATGATGGCAGAGATCTGTGGCACATAGAAGTGTCAACCTATTAAAGCCTCTAGGGCCCTCCTTCCACTGTGTGTTCCTTGATGGATCTGCTTCACAAAGCTTGGGGCTACTGTCACTGGGATGGCTAGCCTCCCATCAGAGAACAGTCACCATCCACCTTTAATATATTGCCCTTCTTCCCGACCAAACCAAGCTTTTCACTTGAAGAGTAATTATTAAGCACCTCCAACCAAGTAAACTCTATAAGGAGAGGCATTGCTAGAGTTCTTCAGGTAAAAATCTTTGTTGCTGCCCGGCCTAGACCCTCTAGGTCTGCCTTTTGTTGTCTTGTGCCTCATAGCTTTTTCCACTTGCGTCCTTAATGAATGACAGCCACCTTTCTCCGGAGCCCATATGTATTTCTAATAGTTGTAAAATTTCCCCTTTATTTTTTATTTATTTTTCTTCAGTAGTCAAGTTCTCTCTCTTTGTATACCACCCCATGGGTGTGCAGAGTTGCAAAAGCATATTTAGAATCAGTATATATGTTTGCTTTCTTCCCCTTGGCCAGTAACAGTGCTCTGGTTAATGCTGTTAATTCAGCCTTCTAAGTGGAAGTCACAGAAGGTAAGGCTTGATCCTCAACCACGGAGTGTTGGGTTACTACTGCATGCCCTGCCTATCACACGCCACCTGTTATGAAACTGCTACCATCAGTGAAGTATTCAACAACTGCCAAGTGGGGTATTTTGAGGCCTCTTCCGCCAGAACGCACCTCATCCTCGACCATTTATGCAACAGTGGGAAGGTCCCACAGTAAAGCAACCCACCATCCTTCCAATCGGGTTCCTCGACAGGCAGCAGGGTAGTTGGGTTCAAGGTATTTACAGTCTCTAGTGTTATCTGGGGATTTTCACACAGAAGTCCTTGATACTTCAACATTCTTTAGTTGGCTGACCAACAATGTCCTCTTTGCTTCATTAAGGTGACCACAGCATGTGGCACCCAAATTATTAACTTCTGACCTAGGGCTAGCTTGTTGACATCTTCCATAAGGATTGCAGTCACTGCCAATGTCTCAAGGCAGTGGGGCCAACCTAAGGTCACCAAGTCCAGCCTTTTGGATAAATATGCTATTGGCTGATGCTAAGAGCCCAGCAACTGAGTTGACTCTGACTGCCATTCACTTTCGTTCATCCATATACAAAAAGAAGGGCTTTTTTACATCTGGCAACCCTAGTGCTGGGACCTGGATGAGAGCTTCCTTTATATCCTTGAAGGCCTTTTCCTGTTCCTTTTCCCATAGGAGAGGCTCTCCCCTTTTTGGTAGCCTCATATAAGGGCCTCACTATAAGAGTGAAGCATGGAATCCAGATTCAGTAGAATCCCACAGCACCTAGAAATTCCCTGACTTGCCACCCATGGGGTGATATACAAAGAGAGAGAACTTGACTACTGAAGGAAAAGAAATAAAAAATAAAGAGGAAATTTTACAACTATTAGAAACCATATGGGCTCCGGAGAAGGTGGCTGTCATTCATTGCAAAGGACACCAATGTCCTTTGTAACTGGGGTGGGCAATGCGCATACAGCTTCCTCGTGTGCACTTCCAAGCCTGTGCTGGCCTTGGGATACCATGAATCCTAGATATCCAACCTCTCAAAAACAGACTTATGCCTTGTCCCTGGACACTTTATAGCCAGCTTCACATAGCAGGTGAAGAAGCTTCTCTGTTCCTTGGAGGCATTATTCCCTCATGGGGGCAGCGAATAGCAAGTCATCAATGTATTGTAATAGCACAAAATTGACACTAGGTGGCGCATAAGCCTCAAGATCTGTAGCCAAGGCCTCCTCAAAAATGGTAGAATTCTTAAATCCTTGCAGCAGCCTTCTCCAGGTATGTTGCAATTTTCTCCACTGGAAAGCGAATATAGGCTGACTTTGGGGAGCAAGCCTCAAACAAAAGAAGGTATCCTTTAAGTCCAGACACATGAACCAAGTGGCATCAGCAGGAATCTGTCCCAGCATTGTATATGGGTTGGGTACTATGGCATGAATAGTGACAGTGGCTTTGTTTACTGCCTAGAGATCCTGCACTGGCCTGTACTCCCCATTTGGTTTGCTCACGGGTAACAGAGGAGTATTCCATGAGGACTTGTATTTTACTACAATCCCATGCTTATAAAGCAGATTTAAATGCTTTGTTATTCCATCAATTGCCTCTCTGGGTAGTGGGTATTAACAGACTCATATAGGGGCAGCATGAGGGTTAAGCTCTACTACCACTGGAGTTCTGTTTGAAGCAAGTCCTAGGGGGTTATCCCTGGCCCATACACTCGGTACCTTGAAAAGCATCCCCCACGTATTGTGTAGGTCCAGCTCTGGTGGCCTTCTGGCACACATAGAGCTGCCATTCTCCAGCTGTTGGGACAGTCAGGGTCAATGCCACCGCCTTGGACTTTCCAGACTCCAGAGTCATATTCCCTTCAGATGTAAAGGAAATTTGTGCCTGTAGCTTCTGGAGTAGGTCTCTCCCCAAAAAGGTCGCTGGACAATTTGTCATATACAGAAACTCGTGCTTCACTTCTTGTCCCCCAATAACACATATCCTGGATTTGCAAAAAGGTCTCTTTTCTTTGGCCCCAGTAGTCCCTAGGATAGTGGTACAGTTCTTTGTTGGGGGGCTAACTGGGTGAGTTACCACAGAGAAATCAGCACCAGTATTGACAAAAAAAATCCATTAACTGGCCCCTACTTCCATAGAGACCATAGGCTCCCTGGGGCCTAAAAAGATGGAGGCTGGTCTGTCTCAATCCTCAAAATTCTTGGCCCCTGCTAAGCTGATCAGACCGGGTTCTGCCCTTGAATCGCCACGACTAGCAGCCGAATGCCACATTCGGGTATTAGACCATTGACCGTCATCTCCACCCTTTTCCTTTTTGGGGCCCTCATCTTTCCAGTGGCCTATTTGCCTGCACCTTGCACATTGGTTCCTGTCCAACCTGAACCGGCTTTCCTCTCTCGGTCTTGTTTGCCCCCTTCCTCAGTCTCTGCCTCAGCCGCGCCCTCTAGCAAACCCAGGGTTACTTTCCGCTAGTGCAGAAGCTGTAAATTGAGCTGCCTTTTTGTTCCTATTTCTGGTTTTTGTTTCTTCCTTTCTCTCTGCCTCTTCCTCCCGGTTTGTGTAGACTTTATTTGCTATTTCCAGGAGTTCACTAATATTTTTCTCTGCAAAACCCTCCAGCTTTTGAAGCTTTCATTTTATGTCTCCCTGAGCTTGCCCAACAAAGGTCATATTTATCATATTTTATCTCGGAGCCTCTGAATAATTGAGCATACAACATATGCCCCACCTCAAGCCTCTTTCAAAGAATGCACTTGGGCTTTCATCAGTCTTTTGGTGCACTTCTGATATTTTACTCATATTCATTGACTTTCTTCCTCCTGCTTTTATCCCATCCAGGAGTGCCTTTCTAAATAGCTGCAGCCTCTTCCATGTCCCTTGCCTCATTTGAGTCCCAGTTAAGGTCCTCATTTGAGTATCGCTCCTCAGCGAACTGGCATGGATCAAGGGTGGCCTCTGAGACTTCCCCTTCTAACAAGCTGACAGCTGCCTGTTTAACTCTCCTACACTTCTCTGTATTAAATAAAGTTAGCAAAAATTGTTGACAATCCAGCCAGGTCAGGTTATGTGTCATAATATTAGAATTCACCAAATCAATGAGAGCTGGAGGCTTTTCTGTATAGGAGGGGGTGTGTTGTTTCCAATTTAAGAGATCAGTAGTGAAGAAAGGCTGATAAATGTAAAGTATAGAGCCACCTTGTATCTGGCCCTGGTCATCATAAACTTGTGTTCTGGTCTTTTGAAGTGGCATCTGCAAAGTCCATGGCCAGCTGGAGCGGAGGCGCCCAGCTGCATCACCCTGTCCATCTTCCTTGTTTTTTTCTAACAGGTGCTTCTGTTCCTCTGGTAGGGGAAGACTGAACCTCACATTTTTCTGAGCCCAACTCTCTGGATGCCGCTCCTGACTCTGCCTCCTGCCTTATTCTGGCCAAAGATAGGTAGATCTGTGCATATGGGGGTGGACATTCCCTTTCCTCAGGTGGGGCCTGAAGAATTGGTTTCAGCTGAGGCTTTGGGGATTCCTTTTCCTGGGAGACACTAGGGGCTTTAGGTTCCTCTGCTCCTTTGCCAGCTGCTCGAGTCACTAATGCCTTGCAATATCCTCTAGGCAGGGCTGTAACCACTTGGGGCATATTTGTGCCACATTGAGCAAAGAGTCTATATAGGGAAACTGGTCCGGGTATCCTGGTTGTCCTCCAACTCCAGTGCACCAAAAGACTCATGAAAGCCCAAGTGCATTCTATGAAAGGCTTGGTGAGGCATATAGCTGTATACTCCAATTATTCCAGAGGCTCCGGAAAACCAAAATATGATAAATATGACCTTTGTTGGGCAAGCTCAGGGAGACATAATATGAAAGCTTCAACCTTAAACACATGACCAATTAATTTTCTGTCTATTGCACTTTCAGAAGGCCACCCCACATTGAAAGCAGGCCAATCTATCTTCAGTATGTCCTTAACTTTTGATTCCATAATCACCTCTAACTCCTTTGTAAAAATTATTTCTCATGCACTCCAAAGGAGTTGGTTTTGACACTTTTCCACCCATTTCCTCCCTAGTGGCACACTTTAGCTCTCATTTTCACTCTCGGATCCACCAGACCATGTCCTGTTATGGGAGTTTTGGACACTGCTTAGCCAGGAACATGCTTTCCCCTGTCACAGTCTGCTACAGCTGCAGAGCTGGTCCTATCATCTGTACGTAGTGTCCTAGGTCTGATTCCCACACACACACTCCTTGGAGCACACAACCCATGCTAAGTGATCTGTGCCTCCCCACATCACTCCCCACATTGGCCTCTCCCAAGACCATCTCTTTCACATACTCTCACACACCTCCCCTTTCCTAGTTCCTGTCTTCAGATCCAGTGAACCACTTTCACTTTGTTAGTAGGAACATGAGGTTCATCCAAATTGGCAAGTTACTCTTGCTGCCCCCAGTCGCTCTGGGTTGGATTAGTGGTAGTTCCCCAGGAGGTGATCAAACTCCCCTTCATCCTTATGGGATGGGCTTCCCTGCCTTGGGCCCTTGCTCCTTGCTGTAGTTCCTGAAGTGCCAGTATCATCCTGTATCCCTATTCCATTGTGCTGCCAAGCAAGGTGCTGGGACGTGGTGAGAGCCAGTCTCCATTCAGGTGAAGCTCCCCTGTGGCATGCCTTGGGTTTCAGGTCTCCCCAGATCCCCAGAGCTCTAGTCCCACAGGCAAAGGAGACAGTAAGTCTGTCATCTCCAATCCCCATATGGGCCACCAGAAAATGTTGTGGGATCTTTAAGAAATTAGAGAGACTGATGGGGTTCAGGAGGATATGATATTTATTAATTATTTAGGTCCACTGGCCCAGTCAGATTAACATCCAAAGGAATGATCTCTGAACAAAGAGTTAAGCTACCTTTTAAGCATTTCGTGGTGGGGGCAGAGATCTGTGTGGGGGAGGGGGACTGCATGCTACAGAAGTGAGAAACAAAGGCAGTTATTCAATTGAGACATGCATTACATCATTTCTTACTTTTCAGGGAATAACATGTTTTGCCACTTCAGGTTATCTGTCTAGCGACCTTGCAGCTGCACAGCTAGGGAAAAAAGGTCTTCACAATGCCTGGGAAGGGAGGAGAGATAAGACTCACTAGTCACAGAAAAACAGGCAGTTAATTTTTTAAAGGACTCTGGCCCTTTCTTTTTCTCAGGGGGAGTTGGGTTTTCTTACATGCAACTGAGTTTCTGCTTACACACTTTAATTTCTTTTAATTCCTGTTTCAGAACTTTGAACTTGAGGAAGATAATCTTGGATATCTGGAAGAAAAAATTTCCACATGGCAAAGCATTCAAGAGGTGACTTGGGTGCTGTTAAAAGCATTCAATTTTAAAAGGTAAAGAGAGGATAAAAGTTCAGAAAATTTGCAGCCTGATGATGTGCTAAAAAAGAAAAACCCATTTTCTCAGGAGAAATTCAAGTTGGCTGCAGAAATGTGCATAAGTAATGAGAAGACCAAGTGTTAATCGCCAAAACAATGGGGAAAATGTCTCCAAGGCGTATCAGTGACCTTTGAGGCAGCCCCTCCCATTACAGGCCTTGAGACCTAAGAGGAAAAAATGGTTGTGTGGGCCAGGCCCAGGGCCCCCCTACTGTGTGCAGCACAGAGACTGTGTCCCAGCCACTCTAGCCATGGCTAAAAGTGGCCAAGGTACAGCTTAGGCAGTGGCTTCAGGGAGTGCAAGCTCCAAGCCTTGGCAGTTTCCATGTAGTGTTGAGCTTTCAAGTGCACAGAAATCAAAAATTGAGGGTTGGGAACCTCTGCCTACATTTCAGAGGATGTATGGAAACATCTGGATGTCCAGGAAGAAGCTTTTCTGCAGGGGTAGAGCCCTCATGGGGAACCTCTCTTATGGCAGTACAGAAGGGAAAGGTGGGGTAGAAGCCCCCACACTGAGTTCTACTGGGATGCTGCTTAGTGGAGCTGTGAGAAGAGGGCCACCATCCCCCAGACACCAGAACGGTACCATGCTCCTGGGAAAGCCAGACACTCAACACCAGCTCATGAAAGCAGCCAGAAGGGAGACAGTACCCTGCAAAGCCACAGAAGTGGAGCTGCCCAAAACCATGGGAACCCACCTTTTGCATCATCATGACCTCGATGTGACACATGGAGTAAAAAAGAAAAAAATCATTTGCCCTGCTGGATTTTGGAATTACATAGGGACTGTAGTCCCTTTGTTTTGGCCAATTTCTCCCTCTTGGAATGGCTGTATTTACTCAATGCTTGTACCTCCATTGTATCTAGGAATTAACTAACTTGCTTTGGATTTTACAGGATTAAAGGCAAAAGGGACTTGCCTTGTCTCAGAAGAGACTTTGGACTATGGACTTTTGAGTTAATGCTGAAAGGAGTCAAGACTTTGGAGGACTGTTGGGAAGGCATGATTTTGAAATGTGAAGACATGAGGTTTGGCTTGAGCCAGGGGTGGAATGATATGGTTTGGTTCTGTGTGCCCACCCAAATCTCATCTTGAATTGTACTCCCATAATTCCCATGTGTTTTGTTTGGGAAGGATCCAGTGGGAGATAATTAAATCATGGGAGTGCTTTCTCCCATACCCTTCTTGTGGTAGAGAATAAGTATCACAAGATATTATGGTTTTATAAGGGGTTTCTATTTTCACTTTTTTCTCATTCTCTCTTGCTGCCACCATGTAAGAAGTGCCTTTCACTGTGATTGTGAGGCTCCCCCAGCCACATGAAATACTGAGTCCATTAAACCTGTTTTTCTTCCCAGTCTTGGTTATGTCTTTATCAGCAGCATGAAAACAGACTAATACATCTCCCCACTGGAAGCAACATGTAGGAGGCAGGAATAATGACAATATACAAATATATTTCCTGCCATGTAGCCACCATAAGCAGCTTACAACATGGCCTACCTAGAATTCACTTACTTCTAGGCCAGCAGAGATATTTTCTCATTATGTGATTTTTTCTCTTAAAAGCACCTCTGATTAAGTTTAGCCCAGTCAGGGTAATCTCCCTTTAGATAAACACAAAGTCAACACACTAAGAATCTAATTTCATGAGTGATTTTCCATCATAGTCACACATTTTTTTACACTCAAGTGGAAAGAATTACACAGTAGGTGTGTAAAAGACTGGGAATTCTGGGGATCATTTTAGAATTTTGCCTACCCACCTGAACAGACTATTAAAACAGACTATTAAACAGACTATTAGTATTTTAGTTTCTTTTGTTATCTAACAAAAATATCAAATAAAATTACTACTTCTCAATTTCATTCATTGCAAATAGTGCCTTTTTTTCTGGCTTATATTATTTCTCCTTAATGTACTGTTTTATATATTTACAAACATATATAACAATAAAAATGTATCCAATTATTCAATTTTTGTTAATTTGTATTAAACCCTGTTGTACTCAAGGGTGTTACCTCTGGAGATAAAGTTGCCTGTGTTTTAATATTGGCTCTGCTCTTGTGAGCAAAGCATTTTTTTCAGTGGCTCTGTTTCTTCCTCTGTAAAATGAGGATAATTATAATATCTATTTTATTAAGTTACTGTGAGAACTAAATTTATTTACACATATATGGTGTTACTGAGCACTGTTAGTGCTCAGTACAAATTAAATATTCTTAATAAGATATTTATATGCTGAATTACATTAAATACATGCTTTAATGAAGAAATATAAAAGAATAAGGTAGTATAGATACACAACAGAATACTATTCAGCCTTAAAAAGGGGGGTATTCCATCATTCAAAACAATGTAGATAAATAGGAAAGACATTGTGCTAAATGGAATAAGCCTGACCCAAAAAGATAAATGCTACATGATCTCATTTATATGTAGAATCTAATAAAGCTTAACTCCAAAAAAGTAGAAAGTAAAATAATGGTTACCAAAGGCTGGGGTTGGTGGAAGGAAATAGGAAGTCATTGATCAAAGGGTACAAAGCTTCAAATAGATAGGGTAAATAGGTTTTGAGATCTATTACACACCAGTGTGACTATAGTAAACTATAATGTAGTGTATATTTCAAAATAGCTAAGAGTAAATTTCAAATGTCTCATCACAAAAAATAAGTAAGCAAGTTGATAAATACATTATTTAACTGGACTTTAACATTCCATATTATATATGTATATATACACACATATATATAATACATTATACATACATATATAATACATTATATATATACACATATATAATACATTATACATACATATATAATACATTATATATATACACATATATATCACATTGTGTCCCATAAATGTGTATGACTCTGGTTTTTCTATCATAAATACTATTAATACATTTTTTTAAAAAAAGAGAAAAATTAATTTTAAGAAATCAAGCCAGGGAAAATTTATTTTTTTCAACTTAAAATTTTAGGAAACATACTTTTTTATTTCAAATGGCTTCGTCATTTAGTGATGTAGTAAGTAAACTTTTAATATCATGAATAATCTGAACCCAAAACTCAGGAATTAAATACTTTAATTTTTAATTTTCAAAACAATATAATACTTTAAAAGATTCTAAAGCAACTCCTTACAGTAAAATTTTCTAAATGTCTAAATAAATGAGCTTTACATGTTAGAGAAAAAAGTGATTTCAATATATATTTTTAAACTACATTTAAATTTATCAAATGAACATAAATTTATTAAACAAACAGATGAAGAAACAATTTGTTTCCTTCTCTAATTTTAAAACTAACACACAGTAAGCATTTAAGTGCTTATTTATCTAGTGTCACTGGAGTGCTAAAGAGAAGTACTCAATGAGAAATCTTTCCATGTTTATATCCATGCTGTATGTGAAATATGGGAATTTGCCAAGGATAGTATTAAAAATGTTCAACCACTATTATAGCCCCAGACTAACTGATTAGAATGAACATGCATGGGTTGCAAACCACTGATGTGGTCACCTTGTTTTCAGGCTTAACATTAATCATGATCTAACAGAATCAACAAATAAAAACTTATAAATTCTCTGTATACTTACTACGAGCTGGGAGCTCTTCTGGAAACTTCATTTGCATTAAATGCTTTAATTTTACCAAAACCTTAGGATTTAGGCAGAATTATCCTAACTTTACAGCTGAAGAGACAGACATAGAGACATCAAGAAACTGTATTCAGGTCATACAGCCCATAAGTGGCAGAATTGGGAAGCAATCGGGAACCACCTTATCCCAGAGTTTCAATCTTAACCATTATGCCCAACACCCTCTCCCTCAATGATTTTTTTAATTACTGACCTCACATTTTGGTTTTGACTTTTCTAACTTAGTAGAAATAAAAAAAAATTTAAAAACCACTTCTTTAAACCCTTAGAAAGTATGTAGAACTTGATTTTTGGTTTAAAGTACTCAATACTAAGCCTAATATAAATATTTTAGTAAATGGATTCTAACAATTGTATCCCTCTCATGACTTAAAACAGCCATTAATTTTATTTTAAAAATATATTGCATTTTTTCCCATCAATGATAGACTGGATAAAGAATATGTGGCACATATACTCCATGGAATACTATACAGCCATGAAAAAGGATGAATACATGTCTTTTGCAAGGACAGGATGAAGGTGGAAACCATCATTCTCAGTAAATTAACACAAAACTGAAAAGCAAACACCACATGTTCTCACTCATAGGTGGGAGTTGAACAATGAGAACACATGCATGCAGGGAGGGGAGCATCACATACCAGGGCCTGTTGGGGGGTGGGAGGCTAGGGGAAGGATAGCATTAGGAGAAATACCTAATGGAAGTGACAGGTTGGTGGGTGGAGCAAACAACCATGGAACACATATACCTATGTAACAAACCTGCACATTCTGCACATGTATCTCAGAATTTAAAGTATAATAATAATAAATAAATTATATATATTGCATTTTTATAGTAAATGCTAGAATGAGTCTATCATTATATAGAAAATTTGTGGTCTGCATGTGCATCATTATCCATTGAGTGGTCTACAGTTTTTGAAAGTTTTGAAAATACTGATGTAAGAATACTTTTTCCAATTGGATACTTTAAAAATATTAAGTTTTCTGTGACTAAAATGAAATAGATTGGAATTACTGATCAGTCACTTACAATGTGGTTTCAAATGATATTTGATGAACATATGTGAAATTTCTTTTTTTGGAATTTTAAATTCATTAATTTATTTAATAAATGTTTATTGAGTTATATCAGGTGGAAGCTAATCCTATCACTTGCATTCTTGGTCTGTTTTTTTCTTCCTTTAGAATAGGGTTTCTTGACCTCCACATTGTTGGCATTGGCCAGATAATTCTTTGTCATGAGGGACTGTGCTGTATATTAAAGAATATTTAGCAGCATCCATGGCCTCTACCTAGCAGATCCTGGTAACAGCTCCTCTGCCCCAGTTGTGACAACCGAAAATGTTTCCAGATATTGAATGTCCCTGGTTGAGAAAAACTTTGCACACTTGGTTATTCCTTCTCTCCAGTCTTCATGTTCAGCCTCTATTGTCTCCTTTCCATCATAAAAATATACTATTTTCTACAGTCTTTAAAAGCAAAACAAATAAAACAACCACAAAACCCGCTCACATCATAGTCAAGCTCTCTAAAAGTACAGACTGCATTTACCGTCACTTTCCATTCATTCTTCCACCTGCTGAAGAGAGGCTCCCTACATTCCACTTCATAAAGGGTCTTGGCAAAGCTCCTACTGAGAAATGGTAAAACCCCATGCCCTCTTTGCACTGTTCGCCTCAATTGGCCTGTGTGACATTTCACAGTTGGTGAATTCCAGGATCTTTCTTTCATAGTTCTTTGAACCTCCTTCCCAGGCCCTAGTGGTATCTCCTTTGCTCTGTCTCTTAAATCCTGGCATTCCCTAGGGGTCTATTCTGTTATTGTTGTTGTTGTTGTTGTTTGTTTGCTTTTGTTTTGTGTTTCTGAGACAGAGTCTTGCTCTGTCACCCATGCTGTAGTGCAGTGGCATGAACTCAGCTCACTGCTACCTCTGCCTCCTGGGTTCGAGCGATTCTCCTGCCTCAGCCTCCCGAGCAGCTGGGATTAAAGGCATCTACCACTGCACCCAGCTAATTTTTGTATTTTTAGTAGAGAAGGGGTTTGACCATCTTGGCCAGGCTGGTGTCGAACTCCTGACCTCTTGATTGACCCTCCTTGGGCTCTCAAAGTGCTGGGATTACAGGTGTGAGCCACCACACCAGGCAACTAGGGCTCTATTCTTTTTCTTAAGTTCTATGGTACATATGCACAATGTGCAGGTTTGTTACATATGTATACATGTGCCATGTTTGTTTGCTACACCCATCAACTCATCATTTACATTAGGTATTTCTCCTAATGCTATCCCTCCCCCGGCCTCCGACACCTCGATAGGCCCTGGTGTGTGATGTTCCCCACCCTGTGTCCAAGTGGTCTCATTGTTCAATTCCCACCTATGAGTGAGAACATGCAGTGTTTGGTTTTCTCTTCTTGTGATAGTTTGCTGAGAATAATGGTCTCCAGTTTCATGCATGTCCCTGCAAAGGACATGAACTCATCCTTTTTTATGGCTGCATAGCATTCCATGGTGTATATGTGCCACATTTTCTTAATACAGTCTATTGATGGACATTGAGTTGGTTCCAAGTTTTTGATATTGTGAATAGTGCCACAATAAACATATGGGTGCATGTGTCTGTATAGAATTATTTATACTCCTTTGGGTATATACCACCCAGTAATGGGATCACTGAGTCAAATGGTATTTCTAATTCTAGGTCCTTGAGGAATCAACACACTGTCTTCCACAATGGTTGAAGTCATTTACACTCCCACCAACAGTGTAAAAATGTTCCTATTTCTCCACAATCTCTCCAACGTCTGTTGTTTCCTGACTTTTTAACGATCGCCATTCTAACTGGCATGAGATGGTACCTCATTGTGGTTTTGATTTGCATTTCTCTGATGACCAGTGACGATGAGCATTTTTTCATGTGTCTGTTGGCTGCATAAATGTTTTCTTTTGAGAAGTGTCTGTTCATATCCTTTATCTACTTTTTCATGGGTTTGTTTTTTTCTTGTAAATTTGTTTAAGTTCTTTGTAGATTCTGGATATTAGCCCTTTGTCAGATGGGTAGATGGTAAAAATTTTCTCCCAATTTCTATGTTGCCTGTTCAGTCTGATGATAGTTTCTTTTGCTCTGCAGAAGCTCTTTAGTTTAATTAGATCCTATTTGTCTATGGCTTTTGTTGCCATTGCTTTTGGTGTTTTAGTCATGAAGTCTTTGCCCATGCCTACGTCCTTAATGGTATTGCCTAGGTTTTCTTCTAGGGTTTTTATGGTTTTAAGTATTACATTTAAGTCTTTAATCTATCTTGAATTAATTTTTGTATAAGGTGTAAGGAAGGGATCCAGTTTCAGCTTTCTATATATGGCTAGCCAGTTTTCCCAGCACCATTTATTAAATAGAGAATCCTTTCCCCATTTCTTATTTTTGTCAGGTTTGTCAAATATCAGATGGTTGTAGATGTGTGGCATTATTTCTGAGGCCTCTGTTCTGTTCCATTGGTCTATATATCTGTTTTGGTACCAGCACCAGGCTGTTTTTGTTACTGTAGACTTGTAGTATAATTTGAAGTCAGGTAGCGTGATGCCTCCAGCTTTGTTCTTTTTTCTCAGGATTGTCTTGGCTATGCGGGCTCTTTTTTCATTCCATATGAACTTTACAGTAGTTTTTTCCAATTCTATGAAGAAAGTCATTGGTAGCTTGATGGGGATGGCATAGTGAAATTTCTTTTAAACACATGTTTTAAACTTATTTCTATTGTTTTTCACTTTTATTGGAAAATATTAAAATATCTGTTACTAGGAGCCTATAAATTTTATTCAAATCTAAACATAGTGATAATCTTAAATGATCTGTATGCTTAGGATTATAGAAAGTATATTTTCTAATTACACTTAGAAGATATCTGCTTTCCAGTGAATCCACTGGGGCAATTTTGACTCACTTAAGCTATTAAATACTAATATTATCATCTAGACAAAACTTTTAGGCATCTGCATGTTCAAGTTGTTTAACTTAATATTTCAGAAACTTTTTAAAAACTATAAAAATGATTAAAAATATAAAGTATCAATTTCTTTGCCTCAGTTTTGAAATACTGGCATTATCTCTAGTTAACATAATACTAGATTTCAGATTCTGTGTCTGTAGAAACTAGAAATGTCATGGTTGACTCTGCTTTGCTACCTGCCTTCCTATTTCACTCAAATTCAGAAGCACAAAAAAAAAGGCCACAAATGCTACACCTTGATTGCAAACACATAAGTGACCTTCTAGGAAGAATACATGTGTCAGTATATTAACTCGAAATTCATGACATCTTTCATTGAAGTATAAATTTCAGTATGGCAAATACTGAAGTTAAAAATTTAACACAAAATGATCTGTGGATATAATGCAACCTCTAATAAAGTACCAGTGATATACTTACTAAAAATTTTATAAAATATAGCTAAAATTTTTACGATACTACAAAAGACCCTAAATAGCCAAACCAATCAAGCAAAAAACAAAACAAAACAAAACAAAAAATACATTGAAGGTATCACCCTGACTTTGAAATATATGACAAGGCTATGGTAACCAAAAGAGTATGGTACTTGAATAAAAACAGACACACTGAACAATGGAGCAAATAAAAAAGAGACCAGAAATACATCCGTGCATTTACAGCTAACAGATTTTCAGTAAAGATGACAATTTCTTAGGAAAAGGACAGTATCTTCAATAAATGGTGTTGAGAAAACTTCATATCCACAAGCAGAGGAATAAAATGAGACTCTCATTTCATAACTCAAAATAAATTACACTTAAATGTAGGCCTGAAACTCTGAAACTACTAAAAAATAGAGAGAGAGAGTGAAATCACCAAAACATTGGTCTGGGCAGTGACTTTTGAAATTTAAAAAATTTCAAATAACAGGAAAAATAGATGAGTCAGATTGCTTCAAATTAAATACCTGCTGCATGTAATCTGATACAATCAACAGGGGGAGACAACTAAAAAATTGGACAAAATATTTGCAAATCATACATGTGAAAAGGGGTTAATGTCAAAATACATGAAAATCTCAAATGACTATACAACAAATGACAAAAAAACTATTAAAATGAGCAAAAGGCTTAAAAACTATTTTTTGAGAAAAGGTATGACCAACAGATATATTAAAAAATTCTCAGCCAGGCACAGTGGCTCATGCCTATAATCCCAGCACTTTGGGAGGGCAAGGCAGGCAGATCATTTGAGGTCAGGAGTTTGAGACCAACCTGACCAACATGGTTGAAACACCATCTCCACTAAAAACACAAAAATTAGCTGGGCGTGGTGGCATGAAGCTTTAATCTCAGCTTTTGGGAGGCTGAGGTGGGAGAATCACTTGAACCCTGGAGGTGGAGGTTGCAGTAAGCTGAGATCACACCATTGCACTCCAGCCTGGGCAACAGAGCAAGACTCCATCTCAAAAAAAATTTTTCAATTATTGTCGGGGAAAGGCAAGCCAAAAAACTATGCAATATTTACTTACTCCTGTTAGGATGACTCTTATTATAAAGAAGAATAAAGATGTGAAGAAAAGGGAATTCTTGCACATTGTTGCTATGAATGTAAATGAGGACACCCATCATAAAAAAAAAGAAAAACAGAAATTTCTTAAAAATTTAACATCAAACTACCATATAACACAGCAATTACACTATTGGATATGTAACCAAAACAAATTAAGTCAGAATGAAGAAACGTTTGCATTTCTATGTTGTTTGCAGCATTCTTCACAATAGCCAAAATATAGAATCAACAGCTCAACATCTAATGATGAAATGAAGATGACATGATGTATATACACAATGAAATACTATTCATCTTTAAAAAAGAAAATTCTATTATTTTCAATCACATGGACTAACTTAGAGGACTTATTAGTTGAAATTAGTTGAAATAAGCCAGTCAGAGAAAGACTAATATCTCATGATTTCACTTACACATGGACTTTAAAACACTTAATCTCATTGAAGTAGAGAGTAAAATGGTGACCACCAGATGCCAAAGTATTTGGGGGCAGGGGCGGGTTGAAAAAAATGTCTGTCAAAGAATAAATAATTATAGTTGTTTAGGAGGATTACATTTGAGATATTTTTTGTACATCATGGTGACTAGTTTAATATATTTGTATTTTTTTTAATGCTAAGACAATCTCATGTGGTCTCACCACAAAAAAGTTAACTATGTGAGTTAAAGCATTAATTTTCTAGAATTAAGCATTTGACAATGTATATATACTTCAAAATGTTTTACAGAATATACATTTTATCTGTCAAGTTAAAAAATAGATTTTTAAAACTTTATAGAAGGTTAATAATGTTTCAGATGTTTTCTATAGATTTGCAATAACCTTGACTGAATAGTATCAAAAATACATAGTTTTTGTGCTGTTTTGGTCATTTGTCAGTCATAACCATAGAAAGTCTGATAATTCACTGCATGTTCTGGACCCAACACAGCACATGGGAAGAGCCAATGTACTTTAGGGCTTTTAGTTTAAGGTTGAGGCACCTGGAGTTTCTGGTGCTGATGGTAATGGAATGAAAGACAATAAAATGGTATGTGTTGCCTATGGTCCCATGACTGGTCACTCTTGTAAACACAGTAAACAAGTTTGCAAGCAAAAATCACAGAAAATCTTTTGATCCAAAAGCTGACATGATCTTCAGAAGTTTACCAGAGAAAAATACCAAGAAAAATGGTGTAAAAGAGAAATAAGCCTTAAAAATTCTAATATCAGCATGGAAAAAAAAAATATTATTTTAAATTTCAAATCCACAGAGGTCATTTTAATATTTGCAATCTTTAACATTAAAACTTAAAAATAGAAGATTCTGCATGGAAATGTAATTTGGGCTATAAGTATATCATAAAAAAATTACATTTAAAGTTCTTGGCCAGGTCAGTGGCTCATGCCTGTAATCCCAGCAATTTGGGAGGCTGAGGTGGGCGGATCACCTGAGGCTAGGAGTTCGAGACCAGCACTAGCCAATGTGGTGAAACCCTATCTCTACTAAAAATATGCAAATTATTTAAGAATTAAGGAACTTAAAATATAAGAGAGATATATGCAAATTAGCCAAGCATGGTGGTACATGCCTCTAATCCCAGCTACATGGGAGACTGATGGAGGAGAATCATTTGAACTTGGGAGGCAGGGGTTGCAGTGAGCTGAGATCCAGCCACCACACTCCAGCCTAGGTGACAGAGCAAGACTCTGTCTGAAAAACCAAATAAAAAATATAATTCTTTACTTACTATTAACCCTCTTAAAAATTAATTTCTAAAATATATTTCCTAGAAAATTTTATATTTGTAAACAGTTTGTGTAAGAATCTAATAATATATTCTCTTTACAAACAGAGAGAAGCAGTGCTGATTTAGTCCTCTCTCCTGTGGACAATGTATGCCTTTATCTCAAATGATCTGAAAGTTATATTGATAAGCAAACCCTCAAGTTAAAATACATTTTTCGGTACATTAAAAATATCAACTTTCCCATCAAAACCTAGGACGTATCATGTGAAATGATGTGGCATAAAGACAAGTGAGAAAACTGTAGCCATAACACAGAAGAAAAAGAAAACGGGCTTTGAGGCATACATAGTTGGAATACTCATAAAAAGACAAGCAAAATGAAGATAACTAGCAAATGAAAGAAGAGAATTTCTTTTTAAATTCAGCAAGAGTCAGCTTTACAGCCTGGAAAAAAAAAGGTCCTCTTCACATGAAGAATCAATGTCATTGCTTCACCATTGATACTTTCCATCTCTGACTTGAAGTTACAGACACTCCAGCAAGAATATTTATGGTTTTATCTTGAAGCATCTGTTACACAGCAAGCATTATGTTTGTTCAATACATTTACATATAAAAACATCCTCATGATTTATGAAGCCTCCCTAGTACTTACCCAAACAAATTGGTTCAATAAATAAACTTCATACACTAATTCTGGAATTATATCTAAAAATGTTGTGTATCCCAAATTTCATTTAAAAAAATCATTTTTATAATCACTGATGAGCTCACATAATGAATCCTTCATAAACTATAACACAAAAAAATACAAGAAACAAGAAAATTATGGGTCTAGCATGAGTACCAGGCAAGTAAAAACAGAGAATATGCATGGGGAGATTCTGAAGCATAAGCCATAAGATTTTACAGTGCAGAATTAAATACAAAGCAGAGAGTATAGATTTGTTTTCATTTTTGTTTTTTAGCTTCCTACTAAATGAGTCACTTTATTAAATGAATTTTTTCAATATTGTTCTCTTCTTATGAAAATAGTACCTATTTTCACAAACTCCTACTCACCCAAACACACTTACTTCATAATTTCCTTACATCTAAGATTTATCTTTGGGCAAATATACGTGTATTTTTAACTCCAGGTATATCAAAACTAAAAGTCCATATCTGTTTGCAGGCCCGGACAAAGCTACACGATAAAGATTGTGACAGGTAGTTTTTTTAAATGTCCAGTTCTCAATCAATGATTATAATATATACAAAATGTTAGGGAAACATGTCCCCATTGAAATAATTATAAAATGTTCAGAAAGCAAGCACAGAAATAAAGATATTTAAATTACTTTTAAAATTTTAAAATAAACTGAATACTCTGAGTAAAAGAGAAATACAGACAACCACAGAAAATCAGAAAAATGAGGATAACAGCAAAAATATTTAAAATATCAAAAAACAGAAATTGTGGAGATACAAAACAAAAAAGAAATAATAACTGAAAAATCCTAAAAGTAAGAAAACATGATGTAAAAATAAAAAAGCTCAAGAAACAAACTAGGATACACACAAAGATATTTATAACAAACACATATATAAGCACAATTTTGAAAGTCACAGATCACAAGAGAATCTTGGAAGCTGCAAGATAAAAGTAGTGTGTGATTTACAAGCATAGTCTTATGAGATAACCCGCAAATTTGTCAACAAAAATTTTTCAGACCAGAAGAGAGTTGTGTAATTAGTCAAAGTCCTGAAATAAGTAGCTGTCAAGTGAGCATAATACAATCAGTAAAACTATCCTACCAACTAAAAAGAAAAAGGTCTTCCAAAATAACCAAATCCTGAAAAAGTATATTGGTACTCTTATGCCCTACATATCAAAGATGCTGAAATGAGTTCTTTCCATTGAAAATAAGATGATGCAAGAAAACAACATGTAATTATGTAAAAACACATAACTTTTGGGGAAAAAATATGCACATGCACAGAAATAGAATTCTTCAGCATTATTATAATGATGCAGAAAACATTTTATTCTCTAAAATCTGAAAAATAAAAGCATAGAAATTATAAACATCTGTTAATGAATATACAACTTTAAAAATATATTATTAGTGACATCAATAACAAAGTTGGGAGCAGATATAATGAGCAAGAATTTCTGTATGCACCTGAAGTTAACTTTATATCAGATTAAAGCATATTGTATCTTTTAGAGGTTTTGTGTAATCCCCAAGGTACCACAAAAAAAAACTCTATAGATACATGACAAAAAATGAGAGCGTGAAAGTACATTAATATAAAAAACAAAAAGATACAAAGGAAGACAGAAAGAGAGAAAATGAGAAATAAAGATACAAGAATTAAGTAAGACAATTAATAAAATAACATTAGTAAGTCTTTCTTTAAGAAAGGTATTGAAATATATATAAAATTAACTTTCCAATCAAGAGATATACTTTCAATTAAGAGATTTTTCCAAAAAATACTTTTTAAAAACAAGATCCAACTTTCTACAAGTCAGTTGATATCTAATGATTTAAAAAACCTGAAAGTGGTAAGATAGAAGTACACATTACATGCAAATATTAACCAAATGATAGAAGATGTCAAAATAATATTACACAGGCTACATCTTAAGTCAAAAACTGTCATATTTTACAAAATGTACTCAAAAGTCAAAACTCCAAAGACACAAAAAAGAATGTTAAATAATAATAGATTTATTCACTGGGAATTTATTAAAACTTTGTATATAAGTGTGTGTGTGTGTGTGTGTGTGTGTGTGTATGTATGTCTCACATTAAGGCACCAAAAATATAAAGCAAATCTTGATAGAATTGAAGAAACACACAGTGAGTAATATAATTATAGTAGGATATTTTAATACTCCACTTTCTGTAACAATAATAAAACAGGATAGTATATTACTAAGGAAACAGAAAACTTGAAAGCAGGATAAAACAATTATTTCTAAAAGAGGTAGAGAGAACACTCCTCAACAACTTCAGGATACAACAACAAAAAATAGCTGTACATTGGAATGTATGCCTGTAATCCCAGCTACTGGGGAAGCTGAGGCAGAATTGCTTGAGCCCAGAGGGCAGAGGTAGCAGCAAGCTGAGATCGTGCCACTGCACACCAGCCTGGGCAACAGAGCGAGACTCCATCTCAAAAAAAAAAAAAATTAAAAATAAATAAAATTTAAATAAAACAATTATACAAAAAACTGATTTATGAATACATAGAAATTAAACAACACACTCTTGAGCATGCTCTTGTTCAAAGGTTGAAATAACTAATATTGTGAAGATGTCCACACTACTCTATGTAATCTACAGATTTAATGCAATACTTTTGAAATTTCTCCTTCCATTTTTGAAGAAATGGAAACAGCAACCTCAAAAATATATAAAATCTCAGGAGGCAAAAAGGTATCCAACAATCTTCGAAAAAGTAACAATGTTGGAGGCATTAAAGTTTCTGATTTCAAAACACATTACAAAGCTACAGAATTAAAACAATTTGGTATAGTATAAAGATGAAAAAATAGATTACTAAAATAGAATGCAGCACCTATATAATCTTTCACATATATGGTCATATGAAGAGTCATTTGCTAACCATAATTATTGCAGCATTGTATTCAAAGCCAATAGGTAGAAGCAATGCAAACTTCTGTCACCAAATTATTCAGTAGATATAATTTGAAATATAAAAATACTGGAGTATCACTCGATTTTCTAAAAGCAGGAAATATTCTAACAACTGTAAAGATAAATCTTGATGACATTATGCTACAGGAAACGAATCAGCCACAAAAAAGATATTTTATAGCATATATAAAGCAGTTACATTCTTAGAAACAGAAAGCAGAGTGGTGTTGGAAAAGTGCCAGGAAATTAGTAAAATTGGTAGTTGTTTAATGTGTATTGAGATTGAGCTTTGCAAGATTAAAACATTCTAACAATATGTTGCATAACAGTGTCAACATAATTAACATAAATTCAATTTTTAAAATATTGTATTGTAAATGTTATGTGATTTTGACAAGTCAAAATGAACAATAATACCTAAAAAAGATTCAGAATTAGGATACTTTTCAACTTATCTTCAAATCAAATAGTGTTTCTCCCACACAAAAATAATATAGATTCACAAATAAATAGATAATAAAACTGGAAGAATTTTTATGACTATTCACCTAGACAGGATTAAACAATCATTCACAACAAACCTACACAACAAATATAAAAGTCATTAAAATATACAGGGATGATATTGATCCAGACAAACAAACATAGAGATAATTATGTTGGCAATAGACATATGGCTGATTTATATTTGATTTTGCTCCACACAGTCTTAAATTGCAGAGTTAAATATTTTCATACAGAATTGTAAACTAAAAAATCAAAACACAGTTAACTGGTGTAAGGTGGCATACCCTAAAATATATAGCACAAAAATATAAAACTGTGAATTAAAACATGTAATTTAAACTTACTGTACACCATCAAGTAAATCAATATATTCATGAAAGGAATCTTAAAAGAAGAATATAGGGAAAAAGTAATACAGAGATTACTTGAAGATAAAAAAAAGGCTGAAATATTCCCAAATTTTGATGTAATAAAAAATTTCTAACCAATATTACTTAATTCAAAATTATTTTACTTCAAATCTAAGATACAAACAAAGACTTTCTAAAATAGAAGGTGAGGGTGTCCATCACTACAAGCACAGTCCTACAGAAAAGCTATATGGTGGCCAGCCACAGTGGGCCATGACAGTAATCCTACAGCTTTAGGAGGTCAAGGCAGTCAGATCACTTGAGACCCAAAGTTCAAGATCAGCCTGAGCAATATAGTGAGACTCCGCATATAAAAAAAACCAGAAATGCCAAAATGAGTTCATTATGTTGAAAAATGAAATGATACTGAACAGCATCATAAAACTATATACAAGTATAAAGTTCTCTGTTAAATGTAAATATACAGACTTTACTATCATGATGGTGCATAAAACCCTTATTCTACAGAATATGAACGATGAAATATAAACCTGCAAAATCTATAAAAAGATATACAATATAAAGTAATATAATCTTTAATATCAGTAACAAACTAAACTAGATGCACAGTTTTTGTATTCAATTGAAGTTGTCGTGAGATTAAAATATACTGTTTTAACTTTAAGATGTTTTATGTAATCTCCATTTCTCAAGATTAAAATCATAATATTTATAGAAAGTATGCAAAAAAATAAAAAATCAAATCATCACTGTAAAATTAAACAAAAATTAAAGCAGTAAAACAGGAAATGAGAAAAAATCTACAAAAAACACATAAAACAGCAACAATAAAACTGGTAATAGTAACTTCATTTCGTTAAGCAATCATTTTAAATATAAATTAATTAAACTACTTTAAAAAAAAAGAAATGTAATCCCAGGACTTTGGGAGGCCACGGTGATTCTAGAAGTTTGAGACCAGCCTGGGCAACATGACAAAACCCTGTCTCTACAAAAAATACAAAATCCCAGCTGGATGTGATGACACAAACTTGTCATCCAGCTACTTTAGAGGCTAAAATGAGAGGATCATCAGAGTTTGAAAAGTTGAGGCTGCAGTGAGCTGTGATTATGCCACTACAAACCAGCCTGGTTGACCGAGGAGATGCTAATTCAAAAACAAGTGAACAAATAAATAAATAAAATTATTTAAAAAAAAACAGGAATATAATTCCTGAGTGGCTTTAAAAAATGCATACAGCCAGGCATGGTGGCTCATGCCTTTAAATACAAGCAGTGTGGGAGGCCGAGGCAGGTGGATCGCCTGAAGTCAGGAGTTTGAGAACAGCCTGGACAACATGGTGAAACCCTGTCTCTACTGAAAACACAAAAAGTAGCCAGGCATGGTGGTGCATATCTGTAATCCCAGCTACTTTGGAGGCTGACATAGGAGAATCGCTTGAACCCAGGAGGCAGAGGTTGCAGTGAGCTGAGATTGCACCGCTGCAGTCCAGACCCAGTGACAGAGCAAAATTCCATCTCAAAAAAGAAAAAAAAAGAAAAGAAAAAATGCATACAATATGCTGCCTACAAGAGATTGATTTTAACATTGAGTCAAATAGGCCGAAAGTAACTGGATGGGAAAAATATATATTCCATTCAAATGGTAACTATAATTGGGTGAGGTTGTCATAATTATATTAGACATTATATGATTTAAGTCAAGTACTAGCATGAGACAAAAGCTGATGTTATGTAATGGTAAAATGGGTCCATTTACCAAGAATCTATGATTATTATATTTATCTATCTATATGTATATGTATATATAACATCAGTGCTCCAAAATATGTAAAGTAAATATTTACAAAAGTGAAGCAAGAGATACATAGAAACATAATAATTGCAGCCAGCAAAACACCATTTTCAGTAATAAATAGGAAATTCAGATGAAAAATCCATAAGAAAATAGAAAACTTAGACGACATTAGAAACTGGATTATTTTGCATATAGAGGAATACTTGAGAGTAGTTATTTTATTTTAAAGAAGGTTTAATTGGCTCACAGTTCAGCAGACTTCACAAGAAGCGTGTGCCAGGATTTGCTTCTGTTGAGGGTCCCAGGAAGCTTACAATCATTGTGGAAAGTAATGAGTAACCGGACATATCACATGGTAAGAAAGAGATCAAGTGTGAGGTGAAGGAGCCACGTTCTTTTAATGAACCAGCTGTCATTTGGATTAATGGAGTGTAAACTTTTTGATTACTAAGAAGCTAGTGTCAAGCCATTCATGAGGAATTTAGCCTCTTGACCCAAACACCTCCCACCAGGTCCCACATCCAACATTGAGGATAACATTGCAGCATGAGGTTTGGAGAACATGGACATCTAAACTATATAGACCAACTAGGCTTAACAGACATGTACAAACTTTTGAGTCAAGGGCCAGATAGTACGTTATATTTTATTTGCACCTGTTGTATTTTGTTAGGACACACTAACGAGTCTCATTAAATTTAAGAATACCATCTGGGTGCAGTACCTCATGCCTGTAATTTCAACACTTTGGGAGACTAAGGTGAGAGGATTGCTCGGGACCAGAATTTCCAGACCAGCCTGGGCAACATAGTGAGACCCTGTACCTAAAAATAATCAAAAAGTTAGCCAGGCATGGTAGTGAAGGTCTGTAGTTCCAGCTACTTGGAAGACTGAGGTGGAAGCATCTCTTGCACCCAGGAGGTTGAGGCTGAAGTGAGTCAAATTTATGCCACTGCACTCCAGTCTGGGCAACAGAGTAAGACTGTGCTTCCAAAAAAAAAAAAAAAAAAAAAAAAAACCAACTACAGGACCAGTGGCTCACACCTGTAATCCCAGCACTTAGAGAGGCTGAGTCAGGCTGATCTTGTGAGGTCAGGAGTTTGAGATCAGCCTAGCCAATATGGTAAAGCCGGTCTGTACTAAAAAATATAAAGCTTAGCTGGGTGTGGTGTCAGGCACCTGTAATCCCAGCTACTTGGGAGGCTGAGGCACAAGAATCACATTAACCTGGGAGGTGGAGGTTGCAGCAAGCTGAGATCACACCATTGCACTCCAGCATGAGCAACAAGAGCAAAACTCTGTCTCAAAAGAAAAAACCCAACAACTACAAATAAATTTAAGAATATCAAAATAATACATCTGTGTTTTCAGACCAAAACTGAATGAAACTAGGAATTAAAAAAACAAAGTAAAACTAGAAAAATCTAAAAATGTATAAAATTAAAATAAACTCTTCAACATATTATTGCCCAAGAGTCAAAAACTTTAATTTTTAAAGATGTTACTATAGAGGGAAGAGATCAAGATGGCAGAATAAAAACAGCTCCGGTCTGCAGCTCCCAGTGAGACCAATGCAGAAGGTGGGTGATTTCTGCATTTCCAACTGAGGTACCCAGTTAATCCCATTGGGACAGGTTAGACAGTGGGTCCAACCCATGGAGGGTGAGCAGAAGCAGGGTGGGGCATCCCTTCACCCGGAAAGTGCAAGGAGCTGGAGGACCTCCTTCCCCCAGCCAAGGGAAGCCATGAGGGACTGTGCTACCCAGCTGGGTTACTACGCTTTTCGCATGGTTTTTGCAATTTGCACATCAGGAGATTCCCCTGTGTGCCTACACCACCAGGGTCCTGGGTATCAAGCACAAAACTGGGCAGCTGTTCGGGCAGACACTGAGCTAGCTGCAAGAGTTTTTTTTATACCCCAGTGGCACCTGGGACACCCAGAGAGACAGAAACATTCACTCCCCTGGAAAGGTGACTTAACACAGGGAACCAAGCGGTCTCACTCAGTGGGTCCGACTCCTATGGAGCCCAGCAAGCTAAGAACCACCAGCTTGAAATTCTCATTGCTAGCACAGCAGTCTGAAGTCAACCTGGAACAACTGAGCTTGGTTGGGAAAGGGGGGTCCGCCATTACTGAGGCATTAGTAGGTGGTTTTCCCTTGACAGTGCTAAAAAGCCTGGGAGGTCTGGTCTGGGCAGAATTTATCACAGCGTGGCAAAGTGGCAGTGGTCAGACTGCTTCTCGAGATCCCTCCTCACTGGGCAGGGCATCTCTGAAGGAAAGGTAACGGCCCCAGTCAGGAGCTTACAGACAAAACTTCCATCTCCCTGGGACAGGAAACCTGGGGGAAGAAGCAGCTGTGGATGCAGCTTCAGTGGATTTAATCATTTCTGCCTGCTGTCTCTGAATGGAGCAGTTGATTCTCATAACAGGGATTCTCCTAGCAGAGCACACCAGCTCTGCTAACGGACAGACTGCCTCAAGGTGGGTCCTGACCCCCGTGCCTCCTGATAGGGAGAGACCCCCCAACATGGGTTGACAGAGACCTCATACAGGAGAGCTCCAGCTGGCATCAGAAGATGGAAAGATCTAAAATCAACACCCTAGCATCACAATTAAAAGAAGTAGAGAAACAAGAGCAAACAAATTCGAAAGCTAGCAAAAGACAAGAAATAACTAAGATCAGAGCAGAACTGAGGAGATAGACACACAAAAATCTCTTCAAAAATATCAATGAATCCAGGAGGTGGTTTTTTGAAAAGATTAACAAAATAGATACACCATTAACTAGACTAATAAAGAAGAAAAGAAAAAAAGAATCAAATAGACACATTAATAAATGATAAAGGAAATACCACCACTGATCCCACAGAAATGCAAACTACCATCAGAGAATACTATAAACACTTCCATGCAAATAAACTAGAAAGTCTAGATGAAATGGATAAATTCCTGGACACATACACTCTCCCAAGACTAAACCAGGAAGAAGTCGAATCCCCGAATAGACCGACGACAACTTCTGAAATTGAGGCAGTAATTAATAGCCTAACAACCAAAAAAAAAAAAAAAAAAAAAGAAAAACCAGAAAAAGAAGGATTCACAGCTGAATTCTACCAGAGGTACAAAGACGAGCTGGTACCATTCCTTCTAAAACTATTCCAAACAAGAGAAAAAGAGGGACTCCTCAAGAACTGACTTTATGAGGCCAGTATTATCCTGATACTGGAAAAGACACAACAAAATAAATTTCAACCCAATATCCCTGAAGAACATCGATGCAAAAATCCTCAATAAAATACTGGCAAACCAAATCCAGCAGCATATCAAAAAGCATATCCACCAGGATCAAGTTGGCTTCATCCCTGGAATGCAAGACTGGTTCAACATATGCAAATTACTAAACATAATCCATCACATAAACAGAAGCAATGACAAAAACCACATAATAACCTCAATAGATGCAGAAAAGGCCTTCAATAAAATTCAACATTCCTTCATGGTAAAAACTCTAAATAACCTAGGTGTTGAAGGAACATACCCCAAAATAATAACAGCTAATTATGACAAACCCATAGCCAAGATCATACTGAATGGGCAAAAGCTGGAAGTGTTTGCTTTGAAAACAGGCACAAGACAAGGATGCCCTCTCTCACCACTCCTATTCAACATAGTATTGAAAGTACTGGCCAGGGAAATAAGTCAAGAGAAAGAAATAAAGAGTATTCAAATAGGAAGAGAGGAAGTCAAATTGTCTCTGTTTGCAGATGACATGATTGTATATTCAGAAAACCCCCTCATCTCAGCCCCAAAACTCCTTAAGCTGATAAGCAACTTCAGCAAAGTCTCAGGATACAAAATCAATGTGCAAAAATCACAAACATTCCTATACACCAGCAACAGACAAGCAGAGAGCCAAATCACGAGTGAACTCCCATTCACAATTGCTATAAAGAGAATTAAATACCTAGAAATACAACTTACAAGGAACGTGAAGGACCTCTTCAAGGAGAACTACAATCCACTGCTCAAGGAAATGAGAGAGGATACAAACAAATGGAAAAACACTCCATGCTCATAGATAGAAAGAATCAATATTGTGAAAATGGCCATACTGCCCAAAGTAATTTATAGATTTAATGCTATTCCTATCAAGCTACCATTGACTTTCTTCACATAATTAGAAAAAAACTACTTTAAGTTTCATATGAAACCAAAAAATAGCCTGTATGGCCAAGACAATCCTAAGCAAAAAGAACAAAGCTGGAGGCATCACACTACTTGAATCCAGACTATATTACTGCAGCTTGTAGCTGCAGTGAGCACCAAGAATGAAGTACCCCAACAATTCCAGCTGAGCAGAGCAGAGAGCAGCTTCTCTGAGAAACTGCCACCCCAGAATCCATCCACCAAATATTTCTTAAAAGGGCTTGTTAAACCACAAACATCCACCAAATGGCCTTTTGCATTCGGGTCATGAGACACATATGGCCTTGAAAAAGCATTCAGACCACATTCTGAGGAGGCTGTTTTCAGCACTCCTTATCACACATTCTACTCCTGGTGCTGTTTTCAGGGTCATGGAGTTACAGTCTGATGTACAAACAACATACACACACTGCCTCAGTATTTTTCCTTGCCTTGACCTCAAATGCCTTGTACATAAACTTGAATATATTGCCATGCCCACATCTCCCCCTTCTTTAATTCTTAAAGCATGCTGGCTATCCGATGCAAGGTAAGCTTCTATTGTTCTTCCCTGATCATAGATCCATTGGGTGGCAGCACAGAGTCATTTGTAGATGCCTAGCAAACAGATACAAAAAACAATAAGTATAGCAGCCATCACCCAAATGTGTATGTTTAACCCTGACAACCAAGTATTCAGGTTTACCATTGAAAGCCTTGTAATTGCTGAAGGTTATATTTGTAATTGCTGTGGTCATTCTTCAAGTTGTTTCTTTAACTCACCCTCAAGAGTAGAAATTTGAGAGGATAAGTGGTCATGATAATCCCCTTGCAAGTATGCCTTCACTCTCTCCCAAGCATATTGGGAGCTATTATATGGCAAAGGTATAACACAGATAGAATTATATTGCCAATCACAATGTAAATTTTGGTGGGTAATGAATGCCTGCTGCTGATCGCCTAGCTGTTCAACTGTGGCTTCAAGAGCCTCCAGGTGAGACAAAATACTCTTACCAATATTTACTTGTTCTTGAAATTCATGGGTTACATTGTATATCATGTGGTTCACTACTGAGACTGTAAGAATAGATTCTGTCAGAGCGGCAGCTGCAGTAGCAGCAGTTGCTACTATTGTAATAGCTGAGATTAAAAAGGCAATTACAGTGGCCAGAAATATTTTTTTTTTTTTTTTTTTTTGAGTATGAGACAGTGCCTTTCTAAACAACTACAGGGTGGAATCCCCTTCCCAGCTACATGTTAAATTTACAGGGAGCCACAATTTTGCACACCATTTTAAGATCATAACATATGTTCTACTTAACTGTGTAACGTGTTGATGAAACAACCATGTAGCATACCAACTATTGGAAGAGACATTAATACTATAAAAAGATTGATTCTGCTCTATGTTAGGAACACCTTGCCCAAAGAAAAGTATATAACGGTGTGTAGTACAAATCAAGACTGTATCAGTAACATTATTGTGCAAGAAAAGGGTGTAGTTGCCACCTCTAGTAATGAACTCACCACGTGAAAGAACGTGTTCAAAAAAGGAAGTCTTAAGCTCCAAATTTGGGTATCAGCAGGGCTTAAAGCTTGTTCCCTTTTTGTTGTAATATTGGTCCCGAAAGCCCATACTGTGACCAGGTGATTTATGTTGGGGACCAGCCTCAACACCACCTGTAGGGTACCCGAAGTCTGGTGGTGATGAAGGAATGAGAAGAGACAAGTTAAGAGAGCATAAACGTGGGGCTAGAGGACCAGTGCAATTATGAGGCTGCAAAGGTGCAGAGCTCTGGTCTCCACACTATGTATTGAGTATGATCACTTAGATGTAAGAAGCAGATGTTCAGGGGTGAAATGGTGAAAGGGGGCAGTGTATCATACACCTAATCTATAGCAGTGGTGGTTTAGGTAAATTTTCTTTGTGCCAAAGCAGCATAAACTTAACTACTGATTTATTCTTTAACTTATTGGAGAGCAGATGTGGGAAGTGGACTGAACTAGGAGCCAGCATATCTGGCCACATTCCAATGCTTCAAAGGAGTATCTTTCTCTTTGAGCACAGTGTCTATAGATAAGAAAGCAGGTCACACTCTAGTCATGGGAACGTGATGGCAATAAGAGGCTTTCCTCCTCAGAGGCCTCCTGTGGCTTTCCACAACTTATTGTCCCATATTTTTATGGCCAGTTTATACAGACATCTCAAAAGCCTTTTTCCCAACAATGTAGCTATTGGAGGGACTCCCAAATCCAATAGTCTGATTTGCAGACACAAGATTACCATTAGGGCTCCAATCAAGTAAGGTGCCATTATCAAACAGAGCCCTTGGTGCAGCACAGATTGTTTGCACAGAGATCACTGGATGGCCTCAAACTTATATTGTCAGTCCCTACTCAGACGGCACATAGGAAGATCAGGCACTTGTGTAGCTTCATTAGAGACTTCAGTAAGATTGGTAGTAATAGCAGAAATAAAGGTCAAGTTTGTGAGCTTGGCATCCACTTTGGGCTGATAGTAAAGATACTCCTGAGGAATAAGATTAACAAACTTATCATATGCTATTATGGAAAAACAAAGAGGGGGATTACTAGACAAAAAAAGTCAAAGAGTCATTAAGTGTAATCCATCCCAAATTTTCAGTTAAGGGTTAAGACAGGGACATCCATCTACCTCCCGTCCAAGAAATATCATTAGATGACAAAGGCTGATCAGCATCCCACCATGAAATAACATTAAAAACAGGGAGATTCAGAACATGACTCCAATAAACATGTTCTTGAGCTGATCCCACTTGGCAAAAGACAAGAATTACCAGCCACCCCAACATCCATGTCTGTCTTACTTTCTCAGAAGTTTCCCCAATTACCGCCAGATACATAAGAAGCTGATTCTCTGCAGTTGCAGGGGCTCCCACAGCAGCAAGCTGGATAGATGCCTATTGATCCGATCTCTTTAGCTGTCCCCAGGCAATGTCAGGTGCCTTCTGAGTCATCACCAACATTGTCAAGCAATTCTCCAATGACAGTTTCTTCATCATCGGGAGGAGATTGTTCAGTGGTCTCCAACTCATAATATGGCTTTACTCGGTTTATGGGGATCCACTCTAATCCTCTAGTTCATGAAACACAAACCACACCTTGACTCAGTCACAGTGCCTCATAAGGTCCTTCCTAATTCCTTGTACAAATGTCTCAAATTAACACCTTTCTTTCTGTGACCTCGATTGGCTGCATCCTATGATCAATAACCATCTGGCCATCTTGTCCAATATTCAAAAAATTGAGGCCGGGCGCGGTGGCTCAAGCCTGTAATCCCAGCACTTTGGGAGGCCGAGGCAGGCGGATCCGCGAGGTCAGGTCGAGAACCATCCTGGCTAACACGGTGAAAACGTCTACTAAAAATACCATGGCAGGCTGAGGTGGCGGTAGCCTGTAGTCCCAGCTACTCGGGAGGCTAGGCAGAGAATGGCGTGAGCCGGGAGAGCTTTGCAGTGAGAGCTGAGATCGGCCACTGCACACTCCAGCCCTGAAGGCGACAGTGAACTCGATCCTCAAAGAGTAAATAAGACCTTCGCTATCTGTTCTTGAGGAGACAGCCCTATATTCCCCCTTTTTTGTTTATTAATATGTATTTTAAGAGTTAGATGGGCTCATTCAACAATGGACTCACCAGTTGAGTTATAGGGAATGCCAGTTTTATGTTGTATGTGCCAAAGTTGTAATGCTTATGCAAAGTAAGCACTGAGATAGAAAGGGCCATTATCAGTTTTTATGTGTGTAAGGCCTAGAGTCCTAATAGATTTAAAAAGATGAGTAATTGCATCTTTAGTTTTTTCTCCAGTCCAGGGGATAGCATGTGTCAAGCCTGTATAAGTGTCTGCAGAAAGGTGGAAGAATTTGAAACAGCCAAAGCGTGGATACTGAGTAACCCCATTTTGCCAGATAGCATTAGGCACCAGACCTCGTGGGTTGGCACCAAGTCCTAACAAAAAGGTTGAGAGAGAATGCCATTGGCAATCAGGACAAGTTGTAATAATCATGCAAGCTTGAGCAAGCATCAAATGAAACTGCTGTTTAAGACTGCTTGCGTTCTGATGAAAAAAAGAATGATCAGCTTGAGCTCACAAAAAGACAGGAGAGTCTGCAAACCAAATCTGTGGTCATACCAGAGCATCAGCTCGAGCATTCTCTTCTGATAAGGGACCAGGTAGCCCAGAATGAGAGCAAATATGTGTGATGTAAAGAGGGTGATGATGGGTACAGAGGAGCTCTTGCACTGTGATGAATAAAGCTAACAGGGACTCATTAGTAATGCCCTTCATGTATGCAAGATTTACATGAGTAATACAGTACACCACATAAGCGGAATCACTATATTTATGCCTTGGTGAGGAAAAGTTTGTAAGGCTAGCCAATAATCCCAGCACGACTTGTTGAAAAGGGTGTCCTTTCCCCACTTTATGTTTTTGTTTGCTTTGTTGAAGGTCAGTTGGCTGTAAGCATTTGGGTTTATTTCTGGGTTCTCTATTCTGTTCCATTGGTCTGTGTGCCTATTTTTACACTAGTACCATGCTGCTTTGGTGACTATGGCCTTATAGTATAGTTTGAAATCAGGTAGTGTGATGCCTCCAGCTTTTTTCTATTTGCTTAGTCTTGCTTTGGCTATGTAGGTGCTTTTCTGGTTCCATATAAATTTTAGAATTGTTTTATCTAACTATGTGAAGAATGATGGTGGTATTTTGATGGGGATTGAGTTGAATTTGCAGATTGTTTTCGGCAGTATGGTCATTTTCACAATATTGATTCTATCCATTAATGAGCATGGAATGTATTTCCATTTGTTTGTGTCATCTATGATTTCTTTTAGCAGTGTTTTGTAGTTCTTGTAGAGGTCTTTCAACTCCTTTGTTAGGTATATTCCTCAGTTTTTTTTATTTTTTGCAGCTATTGTGAAAGGGGTTGAGTTCTTGATTTGACTCTCCGCTTGGTCACTGTTGAAGTATAGAAGAGCTACTGATATGTATACATTAATTTTGTATCCTGAAACTTTTTCTGAATTATTTTGTTAGTTATAGGAGCTTTCTGGAGGAGTCCTTAGGGTTTTCAAGGTAAACAACAATATCATCAGCAAACAAGGACAGTTTGACTTCCTCTTTATCAATTTGGGTGCACTTTACCTCTTCCTCTTGTCTGATTGCTCTGGCTAAGATTTCTGGTACTATGTTAAAGAGGAGTGGTAAGAGTGAGCATCCTTGTCTTGTTCCCGTTCTCACGGGGAATGCTTTCAACTTTTCCCCATTCAGTATTATGTCAGCTGTGGTTTTGTCATAGATGGCTTTTATTACACTAAGTTATGTTCCCTGTATGCCAATTTTGTTGAGGGTTTTGATCATAAACGGATGCTGGATTTTGTCAAATGTTTTTCTGCATCTATTGAGATGATCATGTGATTTTTGTTTTTAATTCTGTTTATGTGGTGAATCACATTTATTGACTTGCGTATGTTAAACCATCCCTGAATCCCTGGTATAAAACCCACTTGATCATGGTGGATTCTCTTTTTGATATGTTGTTGAATTCAGTTACCTAGTATTTTGTTAAGGATTTTAGCATCTATGTTCATCAAGGATATCAGTCTGTAGTTTTCTTTTTTGGTTGTGTCCTTTCCTGGTTTTGGTATTAGGATAATGCTGGCTTCATAGAATGAATTAGGGAGGATTCCTTCTTTCTCTGTCTTGTGGAATAATATCAAAGGGATTGGCATCAGTTCTTTGAATGTCTGGTAGAATTCTTCTTTGAATCCATCTGGTCCCGAACTTTTTTTTGGTGGTAATATTTAAATTACCTTTTCGTTCTCACTGCTTCTTATTCATCTGTTCAGGGTGTCTAATTCTTCCTGATTTAAACTAGGAAGGTTGTATTTTTCCATGAATTTATTCAGCTCTTCTAGGTTTTTTAGTTTATGTGCATAAAGGTGTTCATAATAGTCTTGAATGATCTTTTGTATTTCAGTGGTGTCAGTTGTAATATCTCCTGTTTCATTTCTCTGTGAGGTTATTTGGATTTTCTCTCTTCTTTTCTTGGTTAATCTTGCTAATGGTCAATCTTATTTACTTTTTCAAAGAACCAGCTTTCTGTTTCATTTATCTATTGTACTGTTTTTGTTGTTGTTGTTGTTTCCATTTTGTTTAGTTCTGCTCTGATCTCAATTATTTCCTTTATTCTGCTGGGTTTGGGTTTAGTTTATTCTTGTTTCTCTAGTTCCTTGAGGGGTGACCTTAGATTGTCTGTGCTCTTTCAGATTTTTTGATGTGGGAGTTTAGGGCTATAAACTTTCCTCTTGCTCCATCTTGGCTGTATTTCAGAGGTTTTGAGAGGTTGTGTCATTATTGTCATTCAGTTCAGAGAATTTTTTAATTTCGATCTTGATTTCCATTTTGACTTAAAACACTGTTAGAACTTATAAGTGAATGCAGTGAAGTAGCAAAATACAAAATCAACATACAAAAATAAGTAATGTTTGTGTACACTAACAATGAGCTATCGAAAAATAAGAAAACAATCTAATTTACAATAGCATCAAGCATAATAAATGCTTAGGAATAAATTTAACAAAAGAGAGAAAATGTATACACTGATAAGTATGATGAAATAACATGTAGAAAATACAAATAAATGTAAATCTACCTTATGTTCATCAATTGGAAGAAATAAAATGTCTATATTATTGAAGCAATCTACAAATTCAACATTGGCTTTTGCATAAAGTTTGAGCTAAGTCCTCAAAAACAATTGTAACAAAAATACAAATTGACACATGGGACCTAATTAAACTAGAGAGTTTCTGCACAGCAAAAGAAACTATCAACAGAGTACATAGGCAACCAAAAGAATGTGAAAAAATATTCACAAAGTATGCATCCAACAAAGGTATAATATTCAGAATCTATAAGAAATTTAACAAATTAACAATCAAAAAACAAATAACCTTATTTTTAAAAGTGTGCAAAGGGCATGAATAGACACTTCTCAGAAGACATACAAGCAGCCACCAAACATACGAAAAAAATTCATCACTAATGATCCGAGAAATGCAAATTAAAACCACAATGAGATACCATCTCACACCAGTCAGAATGACTGAAACAGTCAAATTATGAAAAAGAAAAAAAAAAGAAACCGATTCTGGCAAGGCTGCAGAGAAAATGGAATGCCTATACACCATGGGTGGGATTGTAAATCAGTTCAGCTACTGTAAAAGGCAGTTTGCAGATTTTTTTCAAAGAACTTAAAACAGAGGTACCACTTAACCCAGAAATTCATTTACTGGGTAAATACCCAAACAAAAATAGATCATTATACCAAAAAAATACATGCACTTGTATGTTCATTACAACACTATTCACAATAGCAAAGACATAGAATCAACCTAGGTGCCCATCAACAGTGGATCCAATTTTAAAAAGTGATACATACACTTCCTGGAATACTATGCAGCCATTAAAAAGAATGAAATTGTGTCCTTTGCTGCATAATGGTTGGAATTGGAGGCCATAATTCTAAGTGAATTAATGCAGAAAGAGAAAAGCAAATACTCCATATTCTTACTTGTAAGTAGGAGCTAAACATTGAACACACATTTACATACACATGGGAACAGACTGCAGACATGAGAAGGCATGGGTTGAAAAACTACCTACTGGGTACTATGGTCACTACCTAAGTGGAATAGGCCCATGTACCAAACCTGCATGTGTACTCCTTGTAGCTAAAATAAAAGTTGAAACTAAAAAAAAAAAAACAACAACAACAACAAAAGCAAGAATTCTTATCAAAATTTAAATGACATTTTTCCAGAAGTAGAAAAAAAAAATCCTAAAGTTAGCATGGACCCAAAAAAGATTTCAAATAGCCAATGCAATCTTGAACAAAAAGAACATACTATCTCATTTCAAAACCTACTTCAATGCTTTCATAATCGAAACAGCATGGTAGTAGCATATAAGCAGACACATATATTAATAGAGGAAAGGATACAGTAATAAATCCACCCATTTACAGTCAACTTATTTTCTAAGATAGCAAGAGCACACAATGGGGAAAATAGATTGTCTTCAACAAATTTTGCTGGGAAAATGGAATATCCACATGAAGAAGAATGACATTATATTCTCATCTCACACTCTATGCAAAAACTCACTTAAAATGAATTAAAGAGTTAAATATAAGACTTGAAATTGCAAAATTACTAAAAAAAATACAGAAAAAATGTATCATGGCATTTGTCTGGGCAACGATTTTTAGATATGATTCCCAAAGCATAGGCAACAAAAGCAAAAATAGACAAATAGTGTTGTATCAAACTACAAAGCTTCTGTACAGCAAAGAAAATAGTGAACAAAATGAACTTTTGGAATAGAATAATTGAAACCATACATTCAATAAATGATAAATATCTAAAATACATAAAAAACCTCAAACAACTCAATAGTAAGATAATAATACTAATAACCCAAATTAAAATGGGCAAAGGACCTGAATAACGTTTCTTAAAAGAACACAGACAAATAGCTAATGGGTATATTTTTTAAGTGTTTCACATCACTAATCATCAGGAACATGCAAATTGAAACCACAATGAGATATCACCTCACATCTGTTAAAATGACTATTATAAAAAAGTTGAAAGATAACAAATGTTGGAGAAGATGTAGAGAAAGGTGTACTCTACACAGTTTGCAGTAACATTATTTAGTGCAGCCATCATGGAAAACAGTATAGAGTTTCATCAAAAAATTAAAAATTGAACTATCATGTAATCCAGCAATCCATTAATGGGTACATATCCAAATGGCATGTATCAGTACTTCAAGGAGATGTCTGCACTTTCATAAGAACACATTGCTGGTGGAAATGTAAAAGTGTAGTCATTTTGGAAAACAATGTGGAATCTATGAAAGTCTTACTCATAAAAAAGAGAGAGTGAAATAATGATTACCAGAGGCTGCAAAGTTGGGAGACTGGGTCAAAGTTGGTCAAAGGAAAGAAAATACCAGTTACCAGAAAGAATTTCAAGAGATCTATTGTGCTTCATATTTCTTTTTCTTTTTCTTTTTTTTTTTTTTTTTTGAGACAGTCTCATTCATTGCCCAGGTTGGAGCTCAGTGGCATGGTCTCGGCTCACCACAACCTCCACCTCCTGGATTCAAGGGATTCTTCTGCCTCAGCCTCCCAAGTAGTTGGGACTACAAGCGCCCACCACCATACCTGGCTAAATTTTTTTTGTATTTTTAGAAGACATGGGGTTTCACTATGTTAGCCAGGATGGTCTCGATCTCCTGATCTTGTGATGCCCACCTCAGCCTCCCAAAGTGCTGGGATTACAGGCGTGAACCACCTCACCCAGCGATTCAAATTTCTTTAACATGTATGTTAAATAGTTTTGTTTAGCCTTTTTACAATGTACACATATATCAAAACATGTTGTATACCATAAATATATACATTTTTACTTATCAATAAAATATAAAACTACATCTTACACAATTTTAAGTAATGAAGTTGGTATATAATCCCTGATACAGTGCAATGAGAAAAAAGGCCCTTCATACTGTGATATTCTTCCCTCTCCTAAAAAAATTCCAAGCTAATTATAAGACAGACACAATTGTGAAACCCTGTCTCTACTAAAAAATACAAAAAACTAGCCAGGCGAGGTGGCAGGTGCTTGTAGTCCCAGCTACTTGGGAGGCTGAGCCAGGAGAATGGCATGAACCCGGGAGGCGGAGCTTGCAGTGAGCTGAGATCTGGCCACTGCACTCCAGCCTGGGCGACAGAGCGAGACTCCGTCTCAAAAAAAAAAAAAAAGAAAGAAAGACACAATTAAATTGGTGGATATTCTACAAATAGCTGACTACACTTGTCAAAACTGTCAAAGTCAAGAAAATAGGAAAATATTGAAAACCTGTCTTAGAATGAAGAAAACTCAGAAAGTATAAGGAATAAATTTTAAAAAGGATCTTGATTGGAGCCCTGAGCCATAAAAGAACATTAGAAAGAAAACCACTAAAATCTAAATAAAGTCTGTAGTTTAGTTAGTAGCAGTATGTTGATGTTAATTTCTTCGTCTTGAGAGATGTACCACAGTTATGGAAGAGGTTAACATAGGAAATCTCGTTGAAGGGAATTCCTTACTCTCTTTGCAACTCATTTTGACCAGAGCAAAGGTCTACAGCTGCCAGGGCTGGGCATTTTTACTCCAAGAGTTTGTCAATCTTAATTCACAGAATAGAAATGCATTAGTAATTTGTGTAATGAATGCATTCATTCTCTAATTTCTATCATTTTGCATGAATTGAATTTGCATTGCCAGACCAAAATGTTCCGTTTTAGAGTAAAATAGTTTACAAATGGAGTTTGTCCCCAAATCACTTTAAACCCTTCAGTCCATGAATAGTAATCCTGGCTGTGATAAGTTCTTACCCAAACACTCTACTGTCTAGGAATGAGTGCCATTTTCCTTCAGAAAATAAGTGGTGCTATTAACTAACTTCCCCATGGCCTTGTAGGTGGTATATTCCCAGAGCATCATGGATTATAATTTTACTTGGCTTAATAAAATTGACAGAAATATGTCCTTTCACCTATGTCAGACATGTCCCAAAATCTTTCACTCAGAGAGATGGCCTGTCTTCCACACACTGTCCTTTAATGTAATGTCAAACATTTCATAATACATAGAATGTATGTGTTCACCAATATGTAACTATGAACAAATAATGTATGTCCAGGTATGAACAATAAATGGGGTAGTTACATACTTTACAAATTTAATATAATCGCTTAGAAAAATTAGAGTGAATTGCCTCTGTCCTGACACTATCCACAGACTATCACATCATGGGTGGCCACTCTGTGTTTTATCTGTAACAACAACCACAACAAGCCACTGCAAGTTGTGTTGCTTCTATTTTGGAAGTAGTTTCACATTCCAGGTACCATACATACCTAGATCCCCTGTCCATCAGGGGACATGAAATTTAAACTTTAGCTTGGGGTGTAGCTCCCATAGTAGGGGTGGCAGGGCCACAAACACCACACTGGAAAAGCACAATAAAAAGACTTCTTACCTTCAAGTGGCTTCAGAGTCATAAAATGTATTTTTAACAACCTCATTCAATTACATAATCAGAAGTCCTGGGAAGCTCAGTCATTTACAAAACAATGTATTATTCTTAAGTAATTTTATATTTACAGAAATTATTTAAATCAACAAAGGAAAAAGAAATCAAAAACAAAAACAAACCTGAACTAAACCAGCAACAGCGGTCTTGGGGAAGATCAGAACTCAGAGTTGCTATATTATCTCAAATGTCCAGCTCCCACCCTAAAAATTATGAAACATGCAAACAAATGAGAGTGAGGCCTATACATGGGAAGGAAAAATAGTCAATCAAAGGGAGGAGTGGGGGGAATTTGATGGGATCCCACCTTGCTGGAGAAAGATGAGCAAAGAATGGTTTTATCTGGCCCCACCAGTTTGTTTCCTGGAGAGAATGTTTATAGTTTTTTCTCTCTTTCCAATTTACCTGCAGTTTGGCCATTGATATTTCCAGTCACCCCATGCAGGATTTTAACTGCACCACACACATATTATGTAAATATTTAATCACTTCAGGAAATTGCGTCTCTGCAAAGGTCCATTATTAGTAGGTGAGCCCATCCCCACTTTAAGCGTGAAGGGAAAGGTTGTAAGTGATTTGCCAAAGTGAGATAGCTAGAAAGCAGCACAACCATGCTCACTGTTGACCTCAAACTCAAGCATCTACCTGTCCACAAAACATCTGCCCTCAGAGCTCAAACACTGCAAATGCCAAGGTTCTGTTTCTGAGCTCCTAACTCTTCACTCCTCTCCCCATTCTCATCCCCAGTATTGCTTTTTCTGAACCTTCCTGGTCTTCACCTTTTGCCCAGTTTCTCAGGACAAACCCTTATGTGATTCTTACATCATCCCTTCAACAGCCTCATCCACTGAAGGAAGAAACCTGGCAAATCTACCTTCAAAATACATCCTGAGGCCAGTGTCTCCTCATGGCCTCCATCACTTACTCTAAGCAACCACCTTCTCTCACATGAAACGCTAAAAACAACCCCACACCATTAGATGCTTGAGGTCTGACCCTTTGACCTCCACTAGCTTCTAGTCATCAAAGGCTTTCCAAAACTTAAATTAGGTTATGCCCTTCCTTCTGTGGTTTCTGCCACACTTCAAATACATTCTGAAGCAAAGGCCATGCTTGCTTGCTCTATGTGACCTGATCCCTAGTTATATCTAGGCCTTTATTACCCACTGTTGTCCCATTGCTCACTGTGCTCCAACACACAAGCTAAAAAGTTTGTCACTGTGGATGGCAGGCTTCTTTTATTTTCACAGTCTTAGCATTTTCTGCTCCCTCCAGCTAAGACATTCTTCTCACACAGATCCACTGGGTCCCTCCCTTACATGATTTTGTGCTCTGATTAACTGTCAGATCTTCAGGGAGGCCTTCCCTGCAACTCACCTAAAGCACTCCCCTTTTTATTTATAATTCTTTATTTCTCTTCATACTGCAAAGCACCACCTGGCAAAATGTCACCTTTTTATTTCTGCACTATGTTTTGCACGTCTTCCCATTTAATGAACACTCACGGTGAGCAGGATCTTCGTCCCTTTTGTCCTCTGCGATAGACCTGGTGCTCAAGTGTGGATAACAGCTGCTGAAGAAGCCCAAGATCTTCATATATGTTATGGTTGTTGAGTTAATAAATGAAAAATAAAGTGAGCAAATAAAGAGAATTGGACCACAGACAAAAGCCCACGGGCATGCAACCTCATGGTAATCTTCGAATTATTCATTTTGTAAAAGAGCTATACTTCTTACATTATTGTCACATTATGACCTCCCTTGTAGTCTTTTGATTTGAGACAGAGTCTTGCTCTGTCACCCAGGCTGGAGTGCAGTGGCACGATCTTGGCTCTCTGCAACCTCTGCCTCCTGGGTTCATGCCATTCTCCTGCCTCAGTCTCCTGAGTAGCTGGGACTACAGGCACCCGCCACCACGCCCGGCTAATTTTTTATATTTTTAGTAGAGATGGGGTTTCACTGTGTTAGCCAGGATGGTCTCGATCTCCTGACTTTGTGATCTGCCCTCCTTGGCCTCCCAGAGTGCTGGGATTACAGGCGTGAGCCACCGCACCTGGCCTTAGTCTTTTGGTTTTGATTTATGAATTCCTATTGTTCAAAGGGAGGCATCTAAGTTGTGCAGCATCTAAACTGAAGTTAAGGTATCAGGCACATTGTGATCAAGCCAGGGGCCTTCGGTTGCACATGGAGGTGTAGCTAGTGTTTTTGTTTGGGCCCCAAAAGAAAAAGTAAGTGATGAGGAGGGAAGGTGTGGATCCCAAACCGACTTTATGCATTTTCCAGCTTTGTGACTTTGAGCAAATGATTCAAGACTCTGTACTTCATTTGTAAAAAAAGATGGTGATAAAATGGTCACCTTACAGCTGATTACGAGAGTCCTATTGTAGCTCATTGGACTAGTCTACCATTTAGCTTTCATTAAAGATTCCTGCCATTGCAATTATTCAGGAGAAGAGGAATCTCAAGAAAGATCACCAGATTCACCTTTCCTTTATTTACTTTTTTTTTTTTTTTTTGGAGACACAGTATTGCTCTGTTGCCCAGGATGGAGTGCAATGTCATGATCTTACCTCACTGCAAACTCTGCCCCCAGGTTCAAGTGATTCTCATGCCTCAGCCTCCCTAATAGTTGGGACTACAGGCACACACCACCATGCCCAGCTAATTTTTGTATTTTTAGTAGAGATGGGCTTTTGCCATCTTGGCCAGGCTGGTCTTGAACTTCTGGCCTCAAGTGATTCACCAGCTTTGGCCTCCCAAAGTGCTGGGATTACAGGCATGAGCCATCGTGCCCAGCCACACAGAAATTTTTTATGTAGAAAATCCTAAAGATTGTACACACAGAAAAAAAAAAAAGAGTTGGAACTAATAAATTAAGCAAACGTACAAGACACAAAACCAACATGCAATAATCAATCGCATTTTTATACAGTAACAGTAAATAATCTGAAAAACATTAATGAAACAATGCCATGAATAATAGCATAGAAAAGAATAAAATACTTAGGAATTAATTAAAAAGGCCAAAAAAGTACATGTAAAAACTACAAATTGTTGCTCAAAGAAATTTAAAGATATACAAATAAGTGGATGCACATCTTGTGTTCATGAGTTGGAAGACTTAATGTTGTTAAAATGTTGATACTACTCAAAATTATCTACAAATTTAATGCAATCCCTACCAAAATCCCAATGACATTTATTTTCACAGAAATAGAAAGTACCCTCCTACAATTCAAATGGAATATCAAGAAATTTCAAATTGCCAAAACAATTAAAAAAGAAAAACTAATTTGCAAGTCTCACTTTTCCCGATTTCAAAAGTTACTCAAAGTTATAGTTATCAAAACAGTGTGATACTGGCATAAAGGCAAACATACACACCAATGGAACAAAATAGTGAGCCCAAAAATATATCCTCACATATATAATAAAATGATTTTCAGCAAGGTGCCAAAATTACTCAATGGGGAAAGAAAGTCTTTGCAAAAATAGTGCTGGGAAAACTAAGTATACAACATGTAGAAGTATGAAGTTAGACCCCATGTACAAATGAAATCAAAATGAATCGAAGAGCTAAACCTAAACAACTCTTAGAAGAAAATATAGAGCAAATGCTTCAAAACACTGAATTACACAATGGTTTATGGAATACAACAAAATGAGCATGGCCAACAAAACAAAAAGACATTCGATTTCAACAAATCAAACATGTGTTTCCCTTAGGAAACACTGTAAATGGACTAGAAAGGCAACACACAGAATTGTAGAAAATATTCACAAGTCATATACTTGGCATGGTATTGATATCAAGAATTTACAAAGAAAAAGAGATCTTCCTCAAGAGGCTATAGGGCATCTAAAATCTCAATAGCTAACATCATACTTTATGATAAAAGACTGAATGCTTTCTCTCTAAGATCACTGACAAAACAAATATCATGCTCTCACCACTTCTATTCAACAAGGGAAGGGAGGTGCTACCAGAGAAATCAGGATAGGAAGTAAAGTACTCCAGGTTTTAAAAGGTCATACACACATAGCTCCCAGGAAAGATACAAAATCACAGACTTTTTCACTGCACATATAGGTGAGTGCAGCCAGACACAAACACACAAGCTCATTAATCCTCAGAGATGGCCATCCAAGGACACCAACAAACACTCAGATAGACACACACACACAACTCAGGCCTCTGTTCCCTTCAGCCCTGGCATCTCACTTTTTAATAGTAACCACCATCTGTGTTTTTTACTTACATCTCTCATTTGTTGTTTCCTAGTATATCAGGTTTAGGTAGACAGAATCTTTGCTGTGTTGTATTTACAGCAGAACCTACTAGAAGAAGTGTTACACAGAAGAAAGTTTATACTTAATGAATCACTGGGCGTATGTGCGCACGCGCACACACACACATATGCACACACTAGTTTTACATAAATCTTATCCACTTTCACTTGATTCCTCACATAGTAGATTGTTCTTAACCCCATACTATGTAGCAGACAGCTGCCTCCTGCACCCCAAACTAGTTCCCAAAGGTTAATTTACCAATATGAGTTGAAAATGAAAACTTGCACAGAGATTTTTGTAGTAGTACTCATAATTTTTAAAATTTGCCAGCAACTAAGATGAAGATGTGGTCACCAAGGCTAGAAGTACGAAACAAATGCACAAACATGAATTCTACTTCTATAAACTTGCAAAAAGACATCTTATAAAGACATTTAAGGAAAAAATCCATTTACAATAGCACCCAAAAAATAAATACGTAGGAATAAATTTAACAAAGGAGGTACAAAACTTACACTCTAAAAACTACAAACCTTGTTGAAAGAAGCAACAAATCTAAATCAATGGAAAACCATTCCATGCTAATGGATCAGTAGGCTTAATATTATTTAGATGACAATAACTGCCCCCAGAAATTTTCAAATTTAATACACTCACTATCAGGATGCAGGTACCTTGTAGAAATTCAAAATTGATCCTGAAATTTAAGTGGAATTACAAATGCAAACAATCTCAAAAGGCAGCAAAGTACAAAGACTCAAACTTCACAATTTTAAAACTTGCATCAAAGCAGCAGTAATTAAAATAGTGTAGTAATGGCACAAGGACAGTCATTTAGATTAATGAAATATGGTGGAGAGCCCAGGGAGCATAAGGTCAGCAAAATGACAGAGTGAGACCCTCCAAATAGTTGTTCCTGAAGAGAAACATGAAAAAACAAACAGAACTGTTGGAAATAACCTTGTCAAAACTATTCAAAACTGTCAAAGATTTATAGCAACCATGTGAATGCAAAGTCAAGAAACACAGTAAAAATACAAGGAAAGCCTTGGTCGATATTTACTTGTTGTTGCCCTAATGCTTCCTTAGCTCGCTGCCAGTTTTAAACATAGCAAGCTGAGTTCCCAGCTTGGGATCTTGGCTACTGGTTCCAGAGGGAGTGGAACAGCCCTTATTTGCAAATGATTACATTTTTATATTATGATATTTATGAAGATAACTCAAAGGCCTGAAACAAGTATCTTTTCACTGTTTTACCTCAGTCAGAACTTACAAGACTTGCTTGAAAATGTTGTTAAGTAAACAAAAAGCCTGCAGTCTTCTGAAACAATAGATTATGGTTGACACATAGAACAGACTACCTAAAGCAAGCTTGTCCAACCTGTGGCCCATAGGCCGCATGCAGCCTGGGATGGCTTTGAGTGCAGCCCAACACAAACTTGTAAACTTTCTTAAAACATTATGAGACTTTTCGAGATTTATTTATTTATTTATTTTTAGCTCACCAGCTATCATTAGTGGTGGTGTATTTTATGTGTGGCTCAAGACAATTCTTTTTCCACTGTGGCCCAGGGCAGTCAAAATATTGGACACCCCGAACTAAAGTCTGGGAAAAAAAGCTTGAATAGAAATTTCTTTTAGAAATTAAGATACTCAAATGCACCCACGTATACATGGAAGTTCAGAAAATTATGTGCATTTTCAATAATAAAAAAAAAACCTCACTTTCAGAAAACACCAGAGAAAGAGAACACTAGGCCCAGTTCAGCAGGAAGTAAAGGCTGAAGCAGAGTATTAAACAGGCTGACTGTGTGTTAAAGAATTCCTCCAACACAAATCCATTGATGAAAACTGGAAGATGTAGTTTTTTATTGTTGGCTGCTTCATTTTCTTTTTCATCTTCTAGCATTTAAAAAAAATCTGTGTCAAAACACTGGCCAAATACAAATGAAAAAATCAGATTTCAGTGACTGCACACAACTATTAATACAGTCTCTATAAAAATACTTTGGAAAAGTCACCAAGCAACTGGAAATGACAGCCTTCAACAAGCAGGAAAAGCAAACACTGGAGAATGGGGAGCAATTGATTTCCAGAATTATCCCATTATAATACTCAAATTTCCACTTTTCAAGAACAGAAACTTAGGAAGAACACAAAGAATCAGGAAAATAGGGTTCATGAATGGGAGAACACCCTGAAGATAAAACTTCTCTGAGAAACCCCAGACATTAGACTTACTAGATAAAAACTTTAAATCACATCTTAAATTTATAATTAATACATATGCATCTAAAACAGAAGGTCAAAATACATTAGGTACCAGAAGTATAGTAACTTATCCCTATAGTCTCAGCTACTCAGGGGGACTGGGGTAGAAGAATTGCATTAGACCAGGAGTGTGAGATTAGCCTGGGCAACTTAGTGAGACCTTGTCTTTAAATTTTTTTTAAATAAAAAGTCAAAACTTTTAAAACTGAAAAAAAAGGAGAAAAATCCACAACAACATGCTTATAACAATAATCAACAGATTAACAAGGCAGAAACTCAGTAATCATATAGTTTAACTCAACAGCAACATTACTTGACTGGATTTAATTGATATTTATAGAATATTTTAACCAACCACAGCAAAGTACACATTTTTCTCCAAGTCACAGCATTCTGAGACCACATTCTGAGTCATAAAACACAAGTTAACAAGTGTAAAAGACTATTAAACATATAAAGTAGACTCTAAAAATATATTAAAATTACACTAGAATGTGATAACAGAAATACTTAGCTGGAAGGCCTTCAAATAATTAAAGATTAAGCCACAAAGTTCTAAGTAACACAAGTTTCAAAGAAAAGTCTCTAGAGAAATTTAATTTTTTAAAGGGAAATAACTAGAAATATATTATATGAAAAGTTGTGGAATGCAGCAGAAGCAGCTCTTAGGAGAAAAGTTAAGGCATTGAAGGCATGTGCTAGAAAAAAAAGTCTAAAATCAATAACCTAACCTTCCATTTTAGAAAACTAGAGAAAGAAAAGAAAGGTAAACCTAAATCAAGCAAAGAAAAATAACAACTAGAGAAGACACCAATAAAACTGCACACAGAAAGTCACCAAAAATCAATAAGAAGAAAAGCTGGTTTTTCATAAACATCAATAAAATTGATAAACCTATAGGCAGGCTAAAAAATAAGAAGACACAGAAATCACTGTGCCAGAAATGAAAGAGGGCCTATTACTACTAATCCTATGAACATTAAAATGACCATAAAGAAATATTATGGGCCGGACGTGGTGGCTCAAGCCTATAATCCCAGCACTTTGGGAGGCCGAGACGGGTGGATCACGAGGTCAGGAGATCGAGACCATCCTGGCTAACACGGTAAAACTCCGTCTCTACTAAAAAAAAAAACTACAAAAAACTAGCCAGGCGAGGTGGCGGGCGCCTGTAGTCCCAGCTACTCGGGAGGCTGAGGCAGGAGAATGGCAAAAACCCGGGAGACAGAGCTTGCAGTGAGCTGAGTGAGATCCAGCCACTGCACTCCAGCCTGGGTGACAGAACGAGACTCCGTCTCAAAAAAAAAAAAAAAGAAATATTATGAACTATTCCATGATCACAAATTTGATAAATTAGATTAAATGAACTAATTATTGGGGGGAAAAAACAGCCTCCAAAACTCATACAAGGAGAGACAACAATATGAAAAGGCCTGTATGCAATTTAAAAATTCAATCCATAACTAACAAGTGTTCAGAAAAGGAAGAACACCCAGGTGGTTTCATAGGTGAATTCTGCCAAACACGGAAAAACTGAAACCTATTCTCTACAATTTCTTTCAGAAAATTGGAGAGTAAACACTTTCTACATTTATGCTATGAGGTCATCATCACCCTACTGCCAAAGCTACATGGGTACATTAGAAAAACACAAAGCTACATATAAAGAACTCTCATGATCATACATGCAAAAGTTCTCAACAAATAGTATGTTGGAAATAAAGCTTGGGGTCTTAAGGAAAACAAGCACTCAAAGGATTTCTCAGCAAAGGAAATTTACTTCTATGCAGAGGGGTGCTTCTACTTGGCCAGTAGCCATGAGAGTACACTAGAACAGAGGAGGTTGAAAGTTTTTATCCCTGATGCAAATCCTACATCTGTGCCCTTTCCCCATTAGCTGGAGTCAGGCCACACAATCTAAACTAGACCCGGTTGGCTAAACATTTGAACTTTATTTAGATAAGGTGGGCAGATCGGGAGAGAGCAGAGAGGAGAAAGGGGTGTCTGTAATGAGCTAGAGAGCTAGTCTTCTTCCCAAATAAGGAAAGCAATGTGAGAATTGTTGGAATAAAGTTCTGAGTCTTAAGGAAAACCAGCACTCAAACAAAGGGTTTCTCAGCAAAGCAAATTTACTTCTGTACAGAGGGGTGCTTCTCCTTGGCCGGTTGCCATGAGAGCACACTAGAACAAAGGAGGATGAAAGTTTTTATCCCTGACACAAATCCTGCCCCTGTGCCCTTTCCCTATTGGCTGGAGTCAGGCCACAGAGTCTAAAGTAGACCCGGTTGGCTAAACATTTGAACTTTCTTGAGATAAGGTGGGCAAGTAAGGGAGAGAGGGAAGAAGGGGAAGGGGTGTCTGCAATGAGCTGGAGAGTTAGTCTTCTTCCCAAATAAGGAAAAGAATGTGAGTCATTACTGATAACTCCTAGTACTGTGGCACGCCTGGGCATGTAGCAAAAGCAGAAAGAAAAGAAACAAGAAAGAAAGGAAAGGGGGTGGTATTGTGAATTAAAGAATAAAGGATTGATCAGGCTATTGGAAGAGAAACCTTATCATATCCCACAACTTTCCTCTTCTTTTTATAACTCTTTCTCTTTAAACCTTTTTTTACCATATTCTGGCTGTGTTGTTTGGCTTGATTTTCTAGAAAAAAAAAAAGTCCATCTGAATAGGGTGGAGGAGGCTTGCAAAAATCTTTGGTAAGAGTTGTTTCAACAAGTTTTTGTATTTCTCCTCCAGCACAGGGTATGAGGCATCATCCAACAAGGATTAGTACAGCTGAGACAATTACAAAGGAGGTGAGTATTGAGGTTATTAATCTTTTCCATCCTCCAAACTGTAAGGCCTGTAAAGAAATCTTCTATCCCCAAGTTTAGTTAACTCATTTGATAGGAAGGCAAGGCCTTGTAAAGCTTTTGTAATCGTCCCATTGGGGGCTGTGTTTATTAAGAATATAAGTACAACATTGGGTTCCAATCATGACAAAAACTCCATCTTTTTCTGCCAGCATCATGTCTAATGCTAATCTGTTTTCCCAGGCCATTTGACTGGAGGGTTCTAATTGTTCAGCTATTCCTCTAATTGCATCTCTAGTACAATTAACAGAACGCTGTTGGTTATGGTAATGTTGTAACCGTGCGAGTTACAGAGAAACACCACATGCTGTAGACAAATTCAGGAGTCCTTCATTAGCCAGTGACCAAGGGATGGCTAGTGCTCAAAATTCTCTTGATCCCAAAGAAGGGGCTAGATTTTCTTTTATACTTTGCTTTAGAAAGTGGGGGGGAGTCTAGTTAAAACAATCTTACAGAACTAAAGCAGGCAAAAAGTTAAAAGGATAAATGGTTACAGGAAAACAAACAGTTCCAGGTGCAGGCTCTTTAAATCTATTACAAGGTGATAGACACGGGGCTTTGGGTGCTATCAACCAGACACAAACACGGGGGCTCTGGGTGCTATCAACCAGATGAATTCCTTGGAACTGTGGATATAGCTTGCCACAGTATCTTATCAGTTAATTGCATCCTTGGATGTGCTCTCAGTCTGCTTGCACAAGTTAAGTCCTTGAGGAAGGAGGTGGGCAAGGGGCTGTAAGTGAAGGAGCCAAGATGGAGTCTGTCTGGCTCTCTCAGCTAAGGGAGAGTCAATTCAGGTTAAAACAAGGTTGGCTACCACCTTCCCCACTTGTGTTTTTGGGGAATCAAATCGCTGATTCCTCAGTTATAACAAGGGGGTTATATTGGATTTTAAGATACATAAGCTTGACAGAAGCTATGCATTGCTTTACGAAGGTAAGAAACCAATTTAATATACAAGGCCCGAAGACTAGGCCTAACAATAGGAGGAGAAGGGATCTAGCTAACCCAGTGATTAGAGTAGTTAGACATGGATTCCAGTTAAACATGTTTTGGTACCAGGGGGTGTTATTTTCTCGATCTTGCTGGTGTCTATCTAGGTTTTCTCGAACTTTTTGGAGAGTAACTTTTATGACTCCAGGCTGATTGGCATAGAAGAAACAACTCTGTCCCAGAGCAGCACATAATCCTCCTTGGGAGAGAAATAGCAGATCTAAGCCTCGGCGGTTTTGAAGAGCTACTTCAGCTAGAGACTCTGCTTGGGTATGTAGTATATTTATGACGACTGGAGATTGCTTAAATCAGCATGTACTTATTGAGATAGGGACATTAGCCCAGTTTCTCCCTGAACCAGGGCAGCCAGCCAATGACTGCTGATCCGGCTATGCTAAGGCCAGTCAGAAGGGGTACGAGGAGTGGGGCTGCTCGGCAAAACCTGGAATGTAATTCAGGGGGAGCGATGAGAAGTTGTCCTTCTGGTCCTCTATACATGTAGACCTGGGGGAGCACATGAACCAACACACACAGGAGAGGTCCTGGTTCAGTTCTATTGATGTAGCATGTGAGACCTGAAGTTCCAGGTACAGGGGTTTTAAATCTATTACAAGGTGATAGACATGGGGCTTTGGGTGTTATCAACCAGACACAAACTTGGGGGCTATGGGTGCTATCAACCAGGCAAATTCCTAGGAACTGCGGACATAGCTTGCCACAGTATCTTAATTGCCTCCTTGGATGTGCTGCGAGTCTGCTTGCACAAGTTAAGTTCCTGAGGAAGGGGGTAGGTAAGGGGCTGTAAGTGAAGGAGCCAAGATGGAGTCTGTCTGGCTCTTTCAGCTAAGAGAGAGTCAATTCAGGTTAAAACAAGGTTGGGTATCACAGTAAATGTAGTTTATCCAATCTACGTTTTTATTGATAGCTACCCATCAGAACAATGCAGATTCAAACCCCACAGCTATTTGTTTTGAGCTTTGAATTCATTGGGCACTCCTCATGGAACCCCGATAGCATCTATATAGACCTGAGGATCAAAGGACTCAGACAGAACCTCTTGATTCATGGCGTTTTGCTTCTACTTTCTCAGGTTGATGAAATGCCAGGGTGAAATAGATGGCCAGTTGAACTAGAACACAAGTTCCACCCCAGTTACTTGGCAGAGTGTCCAGTAAATTTCACCACAATACCACCACACATCCACTTGGGGATGGCTAAGGACAGACTGATGGGCAAGCTCTTGAAACGGCCTAAGCTCTTTGCATCCCTTTAAGCTTCCGAGAAATGTCAAGTTTTCCCTGTCATGAGAGACATGAAGTAAATCTGGCATTGAGAGGCAGAGGCTGCATGACCCTCAGGGGCTGACCCACAGGGCATCAAATTTCTTGGAACAGCAAGGAGAGAGTGTGGCATGATTTATCATCCCAGGCTGTGGGGTCTTTGAAAAGAGCCACCAAACAATTCATGTCCAGTCGACAGAGAGACCACCCAAGTGGAAAGGGAACAATCTGGGCCTCTGGCCTACTGTGTGCACAGGCGTAACAGTCGCTTTTGTTCAAAGTGCAGATGAAATATTTAATCCATTCCAGCCAGGCATTTGCATCTTTGTATCCTGCCTCAATTGCTAAGGTTTGTTTCAAGTCATTTACTTTTACAACTGACACCTTAGTCCTATCATTAGGTATAGTAATAACAGATGTCTGATTTAAAGCTGAAGCTATTGGGAGTGGGGAAGGAGAAGGAGAAGTAATAAATATTTCAAAAATACCTATAGGATCTTTTCCATTGATATTGGCCCAAATTCCATAGAGGCGACTGAGGGCAGGTCGAGGATCGGTGGAGGTTGGGGTAGTAGTAGAAATGAGAATAGGATCACATTGGTGGAATTGGCAATCAGGGAAAGCAGTTCCTTTGGTAAAGTGGAGGAGGGGCTTTAGATCGACACAATGCCCCCACCCCCATAGAGGTCCAACCTTGGTTTTGAGTGGTCCAAAGGATGTAGTCCCAATCACTGCAAGGTTCCCGGGCTGTGGGAATAAAGAAATGGTGTGTTGGTTGCAGATGATCACAGCTGTGAGAACTAGAGGCAACAGAGGAAGCTAGGGGGCCAGGGCAGAGATATTTGTCTGAGGAAGCTAGTTGCCTTTGGTTCTTTAAATCCCCACAAGGTTCTTTAAATCCCCACAAGACAAGCATCAAAAACAATGGTTTGGGGTGAGTCAGACCTAGTTATATTAATAACGAAATGGCTAGCATTGGAATAAGGAAAGAGGGAAAGACAGTATAATAGGTAAAGGAGAGTGAAGTCTTTCTTAGTTTTAATTTGGTAGGGTTTGACCCTGAAACAATGGCCCATGATTCCGAAGGTGGCGGTAGTGCCTCTTTGACTCGAGTGTGGTGAGTCCACCTTCTTTCCGCTGTTCAGATTGCAGTTTCAGTAGTCAGGAACACTAGATAAGGTCCTTCCTAAGCTGGCTCAAGTTTTTCTTCTTTTCACCCTTTGATGAGGACGTGATCTCCAGGTTGATGCTGATGAAAGGAACTCCAGTGTTGGTGTCTGTGCTAGGAGACCTTTGGTTTTAAGAAAAGAAAAAGTAGAAGACAGACTAAGTATATAATTTTTGAGGAATTGGTCTGTGATTTCAAAGGTAGGGACATCAATGGTAGAATGTAAATAAGGCAACCCACATAACATCTCATAAGGAGATAAACCAACATCCTTTCAAGGGGCAGTTCTGATCCTTTTCTTTTCTTTTTTTTCTTTTCTTTTTTTTTTTTTTTTTTGAGACAGAGTCTTGCTTTGTCACCCAGGCTGGAGTGCAGTGGTCCACTCCGGAATGGTCCTAGCCCTGCATCCCTTCCTCCTAAAGGTAATTTTCTTAGGGCTTATTAGTTTTCTTGCACATTAGGCAGCTGTCTGCGACTTACTTGGCTAGGGTATACATTTCAGTACACCCATATATCCTGAGAGTCGCATCACACATAGCTTAGGGTCCCCAGTGGGTCCCTTGATGTAATTGAGACAAGACTTCCCTCATGAAAGGTTTGGACAACATCTCCCTTTGATCTGGTAATATCCATTTCCCTTGTGTGTTCTCTTTAGCTCCTATTCTTACTAACTTCTCCTTTTCAGTGGAAGAGAAAATGGGGACTGCAGTAGGAGAAGGAAGGCATGGAGTTAAGTAAAAGACAGGTGTTTCACAAGAAATGGCAGCTTGTTTTGTTATCTGATCTGTGAGGCTATTTCCCCGACTTATGAAAGAAAAGTCATTTTGATGCCCCGGGATATGTACAATAGCTGTCTCTTCTGGCAACTGGAGATTGTTGAGGATACAAGCAATTAGTTCTCCATGAACTAAATCTTGGCCTCTGCTATTGATAAAGCCTCTCTAAGTCCAAATTTTTCCAAATATATGTGCTACCCCAAAGGCATATTTAGAGTCAGTATAGATAGTTCCTTCTTGGTTCTGTAAATGCTCTAAAGCTCGGCTGAGTGCGAACACTTCATGAGTCTGGGCAGACCTCCTAGCTCTACTTCTTCAACAGTTTCATCAATTATGGCATTCCCATTACACCTTTTCCCTTCAATTACCTGGGAAGACCCATCTATGAATAAGTGTTGCCCTGTCTTGAAGGGGGTTTCTCCCAAGTCTGGTCGAACCTTTGTATGGTAATCAATCAAATCGAAACATGCATGCTCTCTTTTTAAGTCTGGATCCCCTGTTAGAAAGCCTGCTGGATTAACTGAATTATCAGTAGTTAATATTAAATCATCTTTTTCCAGCAGGATGGCCTCATGCTTTAAAATCATTGAGTCAGTGATCCACCTTCTTGCTTTCTGATTTGAGATAGTTCTAACTTGGTGGGGCATGCTTACTGTTAATTTTCCTCCAAAGGTTAACTTCTATTTTCTTCAACTAACACAGCTGTAGCCATGATGGATTGGATACATTGAGGCCACCCAAGAGCGACTGGGTCTAAGACCTTTGACAGGAAGGCCACAGGCTGTCACTGGCCTCCATGCTGTTGGGTAAGCACTCCTAAAGCTACCCCATTATTCACATTAACAAAGAGGTGAAGTGGCTTTTTCAGGGAGGGTAGAGCTAGAACAGGGGCGAATATGAGCATCTTTTTTCATTCTCCAACCTGATGGATTTCCTCAGAAGTCTACAAGAGAGTCAGGATTCCACTGGGTAAGTTTTTCATATAAAAGTTTACTTTTTAATGCATATGAGTCAATCCATAAATAACAGTATTCAATTAGTCCCCAAAACTTCCTGAGTTCTTGTTTAGTTTGAGGCAGGGGTAAGGAAACAATTCCCTCCACTCTTTCAGGTCCTATTCTTGATTTATCTGCACTGATTAGGTGACCTAAATATTTAACTTCGGGTTCTACATATTGAAGTTTCTCTTTTGAGACCCATAACTCCTCACATTGTAAGTGGTTGAGAATATGTGTAGAGAAGTCACCCACTTCCTTTGTATCTTTACCAGATATGAGGATATCATCCATGTACTGAAGCAGACATATTTGCTTAGAGACTATGACTCTCTCTAGTACTTGTTCCAGAATCTAACCAAAGAGGTTGGGGGAGTCTGTGAACCCTTGGGGCAGGACTGTCCATCAATATTGTTTCCACCCCAAATGGGGATCTTCCCACTCGAAAGCAAATATATCTCAGCTATCCTCAGCCAAGGGGCATGCCCAGAAGGCATCCTTTAAATATATTACTGTGAACCACTGAAGATCATAAGGAATTTTTCTAAGAATGGTGTAAGGTGTTGGGAACAATGGGGTGAGTAGTCTGGGCTATTTGATTAATAGCTCTGAGGTCTTGCACTAATTGATACAACCAATCCGGTTTCTTGACAGGCAGGATTGGGGTATTGTAAGGAGACAGACAGGGTTTGAGAAACCCATCTTTCATGAGACCTTCAATTACAGGCTTTAGCCCTACCCTGCCTTCTAAAGGAATAGGATATTGCTTTCTCCCATTTCCCCAGGAGTTTTTAGTTTGATATATATCGGAGGGACTTGGAATCTCCCTCTATTTCCTTCCCTTGACCAGACATGAGGATGAATGTATTTTTCTTCCACAGCAGTAAGTTTAATGAAGTGAGGAATCCCTTGGGGCCTACTTGAAGGCCTATGCCTAACTTCAGCATTAAGTCTCTTCCTAATAGATTAGTTCCCGCTTCAGGGATCAATAAAAATTGAATATGAGTAAATTGATCTTGATATCTGACTTGCGTGCTTTCCAAAATTTTTGCCTAAATCCTTCCCCTTTTACCCTAGAGACTAAAAGTTTTTCCAAAGAGCAAGTAAGACCAGGTGGAGGGAAACAAATAGGGCAGCGTGAAGCCCCTGAATCGACTAAAAAGGTGATAAATTCACATTTAGGTCCTACCTCCAAAGTTATCAAGGGTTCCTGGTGGCACTCAAAATAAAAGAGGCAGAGCCCCTGACTCCCCTATTATTCCTCAAAAGTCATGAGTGTGAAGGTTTCTCTCTCCTTCTTTAGTTCAGAACATCCTTGAAGTGGCCCATTCTTCCACATTTGTAGCATCTATCTTGTCCTTCTTCCTCTTCAGTCTTAGTATTCTCTGACCTTGCTCCCCTATACCCCTTAGAGGGCTTGTTAAATGAGGGCCTCAGCCCTCTGGATGGAGGCTTTGGTCCTCTAAAGGAGGGTTTAGGCCCCTTATAATTTCTGGCTCCCTGAAAGCTCTGCTTAGAAATATGTGAGTTTGGAGCCATCTGCTAGAAGGTGGATAACATAAGTTTTGTCTTTTGTTTTTGTTTATCCTCATCTCTCCTCACATATACTTTCTGAGCCTCCATGAGAGGTTCACTCAGGGGACGGCCCTCCCAATTTTCTATCTTTTGTAGTTTTTTGGAAATGTCTGACCAACTTTTAGTAACAAAGTGGAGTTTTAACATTCCTTGTCCAAGGGGATCTTCCAAATTGAGGCCTGCATATTGTCTCATTTGCTCCCTCATTCTGTATGAGAATCTATTGGGCCCTTCATCCTTTTCCTGTTGTATGTCAAATGCTTTAGAAAGATTTTGAGTTCAGGGTACTGATTCTCACATTCCTTTTATTATCATCTCCCTTAGGTCCTGCATGTTTTCTCGGTGATTTACATTTTTATTATCCCACTGGGGGTCTCAGGCAGGAAATTTATGGTCTGCAGGAGGAACGTTTTGACCAGGAGGGTGCTCATGTTCCCAAACTGCCATAGCAGCCCTATGAATCGTATTTTGTTCTTCCCCTGAAAAGAGGATATCCAGATGGACCTCAGCTCCACCCAAGTGTATAACTGAGGTCCTAGAAATTGATCAATTTGATCTGCTACTCCATAAGGGTTATCTAGTAATGCCTTAAGCTACTTTGACTTCTGAACCAATCAAGGGAACATTTACAAAACCAATGGCTCCCCTTCCTTCTGGTACTTCTCTTAGAAGAAAAAAGTTGGATCTGGCTCTTTAGACATGGAGAGAAATGGGAAGTTCTGAATATCCTTTTGACATTCCTCTATCTCACCTTGAGGCCCCTTTAAGGAGGGTTACTTAATAGGTTGTGGAGGGACAGGCTCAGGATATAGTAATTCCATAAAGTCAGGATTGGAGGGAGGAGGAGCATAATGAGCAAGGGAAGGATGTGGGGCAGTAGTCAGAGGGACACCAGAAGCGGATGAGAGATCTGCAGCAGCAGCTGCTGAAATGGAACACGAGCAAGGGACACAGGTGGGGGAGGGGCCTGACATGGCAGCTGCAGCTGGAGAAGCAGCAGCCAGAGGAATGGCACAGGCAGGGAGGGACCTGCAATGGCAGCTGGAGGATGGACAGCCAAGGAAATGGCACAGGTGGAGGAAGGGCCTGAAATGGCAGCCAGAGGAGCGGCAGCCGGAGGATCTGGAGCAGCAGCTGGAGCAATGGGTTCGGGGGCACTAAATAGAGGAAGATAATCTAGAGGGCTGCATGTGTTGATGGGTGTGGGTTGTCTAGGAATGGGGACCCTTCCTGAATCAGAGGGGTTGGTTTCTGGCTTGCTCCCTCCAAATTTTAGAGGGCAAAGGAGGACAGGTCCCTGCCTCCAAGAGCATAATCTATCTTCTCCTGGGAGACAGGGCTCTTATCATTAACATGTTTGATTAAAAGCTGAATCCACTCCTCATTAGACCCACATTTTGGCCAGAAAAGTGAAGGCTTAAGGATGGGTTCTCAAACCCAAATAAAACAACAATATTTTATCATCTGCTGCTTCTGTTTATGTTTAGTTCTTTCATTATCTTTCCAGTATTTTAACATAAGCCCCAAGAGACCATCAGAAGGAATTTCATCACTCTCTTGACCCTTTATCTTTCCTGTCTTACTTGAAATGTTTCCTGTCTCAGAGGTTATGGGGGTTCCAACCTCTCCTACTAGAAGTGTCTTCTCCTCCTCTTTCCTCCTCGTCCCAGAGGCTCACTAAGGCTTTGAGAGGGGGTTCCAACCTCTCCTATTAGAGGTGTCTCTCTCCCTTTTTCGGTGGCTGTGTGAAGGCTCAGTCCCTCCCAGAGGCGTCTCTTGCCTATCCTGTAGCTCTACCTACTGGAGGTTCCTTGAACCCTTCTTTCACTTTGTCCACTCTGACTATTCCTGCCCCAAGCCAATATGTGGCAGCATGAGACCACAGAGAAGACTCACTCGTTACACACAACAATAATGCTTAGCACCATTCACACGCACTCTCAACCTCCAAAATGTCCTGACCAAGGAAATACTTTGTCACTTTTGCGAGGTTTCCTACCTTGGTCTGTGCACAAGAGTTACCTGGTCCTCTGATCGCCTCAGTCTTGCAAGCCTCTCCTCCCCATGTTGCTGAGAACCTGGATTTATTTGTCACAATGTGTGGGTCCTGATCCCCCACCCCTGAGGCCACCGTGACTAGACAGTGGGATGTGTCTCCCCGTGGGTAGGGTGACCGAAGAACCCCTCCCAAAGGATAATGCTCACCCTTCGTTAGGCATCAAGAATTGTTGGAACTAAAGCTTGGAGTCTTAAGGAAAATGAGCACTCAACTGAAGGATTTCTCAGCAAAGCAAATTTACTTCTGTACAGAGGGGTGCTTCTCCTTGGCCAGTCGCCCTGAGAGCACACTAGAACAAAGGAGGATGAAAGTTTTTATCCCTGACACAGATCTGCCCCTGTGCCCTTTCCCCATTGGCTGGAGTCAGGCCACACAATCTAAACTAGATCCGGTTGACTAAACTTTTGAATTTTTTTTTTTTTGAGACGGAGTCTCTCTCTGTCGCCCAGGCTGGAGTGCAGTGGCGCGATCTCGGCTTACTGCAAGCTCTGCCTCCCGGGTTCACGCCATTCTCCTGCCTCAGCCTCCTGATTAGCTGGGACTACAGGCGCCCGCCACCACGCCCGGCTAATTTTTTTGTATTTTTTTAGTAGAGACGGGGTTTCACCGTGTTAGCCAGGATGGTCTCGATCTCCTGACCTCGTGACCCACCTGCCTCGGCCTCCCAAAGTGCTGGGATTACAGGCGTGAGCCACCGCGCCCGGCCTGAACTTTCTTTAGATAAGGTGGGCACATAAGGGAGAGAGGGGAGAGAGAGGAGAGAGGAAAGCATTGTCTGTGATGAGCTAGAGAGCTAGTCTTCTTCCCAAATAAGGAAAGGAATGTAAGCTGGACTGATAACACCTGGTACTGTGACACACCTGGGCATGTAGCAAAAGCAGAAAGGAAAGAAAAGAGAAAGCAAGGGAAGGGGGTGGTATTGTGAATTAAAGAATAAAGGACTGATCAGGCTATTTGAAGAGAAACCTTATCATATCCCACATGGTAGCAAACTGAATTTAATCTAAAAATGTATAAAAAGAACTATAATAGGTGACACCACTGCACTCCAACCTTGGTCACAGAGCAAGACCCTATCTAAAAAAAAAAAAAAAATTACACATTACAATCAAGCGAAAATTATTACAGGTAAGAAAGGCTAATTAAAAATTCAAAAGTCAGTTAATGTAATCCATTACAACAAAAAACTAAACAACATAAATCATTTAATTTATGTTTTAATTTAATTATATTAATAGTTGCAGAAAAAACATAAGGCAAGAAAAGAGAAAAGACACTGATACTATGAAAGAAGAAATAAAACTGTTTTAGTTTGCATATGACATAATTGTCTATATATAAAAAAACGCAAATGACCAAACAAAGAACTCCTGGAACTACTAAGAGATAACAGTAATCAGGTTGTAGAATATGTGGTTGATATAGAAAAGTCAAACATTTTCCTATACATCAGAAAAGAACAAGTAGATATGAAATTTAAAACACAACACTACTATGACACTCAGAAAAACAGAGAGAAACAAGCTCCTATGTAGAAATATAACAAAGACCTTTTGACAAAAAGTATACATTTCTAATGAAAAGAATCAAAGAAAGTCTAAATAAATGGAAATACACTTTATGTCATGGATAGGAGGGCTCAATATTGTTTTAAGGTTAGGTCTCCTGGATTTGAATTATAGATTCAACACAATCCCAACAAAAATTCTAACAACTTATGCAAAAAACTGATTCTAAAGGTTATATAGAAATGAGGCAGAATAGTGTCTGGAGACAGGGAACCTAAGGTTGATTCATGCTAATTTGGATAGGAGAGGCCACTCTCTTTTCACACCCTCCTTCTTCTACATGGCAGTTGAAAAATTAAAGTACCCCCATTTGGTTCCTTCCCATAACCAATCAGACTGGTCGTGGGCCTATTGTTCCCCTCCCACAACCAATCAGACTCATCGTCGGCCAAACTACTTCATTTGCATAGAGTGAACCAATGGGATACCTCTAGAGGGTATTTAAACCCCAGAAAATTCTGTAACTGACACTCTTGAGCCGTTTTTTCCAGACCACACCCACCCTCTGGTGTGTACTTTCATTTATAATAAATCTCTGCTTTTGCTGCCTTGTTTTATATGTGCATTTTGTCCAATTCTTTGTTCAAAATGCCAAGAAGCTGGACAACTACCCTCAACTGGTAACAGAAAGGCAAAAGCTCCAGAATGTCAATGAATAGTGAAGAACAAATTGACAGTATTCACATTATCTCACTTCAAGACTTAATACAGCTAGAGTAATCAAGACAGTGTTTTATTTGAAAAAGAATACACAAATACACCATAGAACAGAAAACCCAGAAATAAATGCACATAAATACAGTTAACTGATCTTCGAAAAAGGAGCAAAGGAAATTCAATGGAAAAAATATAATTCTTTCAACAATTATTGTTTGACATCTGAACATCCATACAACAAAAAATAAAGGAGACATAGACCTTACAACTTTCACAAAATTAGCTCAAAATGATCATAAATCTAAACATAAAATCCACAATTTGAAACTTCTAGAAGACAACACAAACCACCTAGGGTGCAGCAATAAGGTTTTAAATGCAATGCCAAATGCATGATTTGTGAAAAAGAAAACTAATAAATTGGGCTTTATTGGAATTAATTTTGTTTTGCAAAAGATACCATTAAGAGAATGAAAAGACAACCGCAGATTGGAACAAGATATTTTTCAAAAAACACACTTGATAAATAATTGGTAGTCAAAATATACAAAGAACTATTAAAACTCAGAAAGAAAACAATCAACCAATTACAATATGGTCAAAATATCTGGAAAGGCACCTCACCCAAGATAGAAAGCAATAAGCATATGATAAGCTCAACATCATGTCATTAGGGAGTTGCAAATTAAAACAATGAGGTACCACCGTATACCTAGCAGGGTGGCTAAAACCCAAAACACTAACACAAAAATACTGGAGAAAATGCAAAGCAACAGGTAATCTCATTTATTTTTCCTATGAAAGAAAGATAAAAAGCCACTTTGAAAGACAGTCTGGCGTGCTCTTACAAAGATAAACATTCAGTTTAGCAACTGCATGGCTGGGTACTTACCTAAATGAGTTAAAAACTGATGTCCACACAAGTCTTCACAGGGATATTGATAGTAATCTTGTTAATAAGTGCCAAAAACTGTAAGCAATCAAGATATACCTTTTAATAGGTGAATGAGTGAACCGTTGAATACCCATAAAATAAAATATTATCCAGAAACTGCACTATCAAGCCACAAAAAGACATGAAGAGACCTTAAATGCATATTGTTAAGTATATATTTTTTTTAAAAAAAACCCAGTCTAATAGGCTACATACAAAACGATTTTCTGGGAAAGCTAAAAAATAACATTCTGAAAAAGTAAAACTATGGAAACAGTAAACAGATCCATGGTTGCCAGAAATTTCAGAGAAAAAGAGGGCAAAAGGAAAGGGAAAAGAGTGATGAGTGGGTAGAACATGGGATTTTCGGGGTAGTAAACCTCATCTGTATGACACTATGACGGATATATGACACATGAATTTTTCAAAACCCATATAACTGTGATGAAATTGTTCACAAAGAGTGAACCCTAATGTGAAGTATGAACTTTATTTAACAATCTATTGCTTCATCTATTCTCAACCCCATCAAATATAATATATCGGTTCATCAATTGTAGTAAATGTACTATACAAATGTAAGACATTAAAAATAGAGGAAACTATGAGTTAAAGAGGAGTATATGGGTACTAATTTATCTGATCAAACTTTTTGTAAACCTAAAATAACCCTAAAAAATAAAATATATTAAATTAGAAACCAAATAAATGACCATTCCATGAAAGATTAACAACTGTGCAAAAAGGAATATCACATACAGAATAACATTTTCATAAACACATGTAAAAATAAAGCATATTAACATAGAGATGCATACACAGGTTATAAACGTATGAAGAAAAGCAAGCAAAGCATTTTACAATTAACAATGCTGACTCTATCTGCAGAGAAATTGGACAACTCAACCTTGAAAAGTGATTTCAAGGCCAGGCAAGGTGGCTCACACCTGTAATCCCAGCACTTTGGAAGGGCAAGGCAGGTGGATCACCTGAGGTCAAGAGTTCAAGACCAACCTGGCCAACATGGGGAAACGCTGTCTCTACTAAAAACACAAAAATTAGTGGGGCATGGTGGCACACACCTGTAATCCCAGCTACTCAGGAGGCTGAGGCAAGAGAATCACTTGAACCCAAGGAGATAGAGGTTACAGTGAGCCGAGATCATGCCATTGCACTCTGGCCTGGACAACAAGAGCAAGACTCCATCTCAACAACAACAACAAAATTATTTCAAGCAGAGCATGTGTAGACGTTTTCCAAGTCTTTGCCTGGTTTTCTTCACGTGGATGTACCATTTACAGTGCACGTTGACTGTGCAAATATCTGTATTTTCCTTATATGTGATATTTGTAATAAGATTTTGTGATGCCAACTCAATATACAAAGCTCAGTGCATTTTCAATTGCTACCAAGACTTTGAAGTAAAATTTTAAAGATAACATAACCCATTAAAACCAATTTTTTGAAGTCCTAAAATATCTCTAATGATTTATAAAATAATTATACAATAAAAAGTATACATTAAAAGACATCAAAGTATAATGAAATAAATGGAAAGATGGTATATGTTCTTAGAAAGAGAACTGAACATCACCATGATGCAAGTTTTCCTAAACAGGTCTAGCGTCTTAAGTTCCATGAAATTCACAACTGTTTGTTTTTACTGATGAGTTTTAGAAAAACTACTTCTAAAAACTCAAAGAGAAGACCGATGTCTTTAGTCAAGATATCATAGAGAACTGTTAGACAGTGTTATAGAGCGAATGTTTATATATCCCCCAAAATTCATATGATCAAATCCTAACCCCAATGCGATGATATTAAGAGGAGGCACTTTGGCTGAATGCGGTGGCTCATGCCTGTAATGCCAGCACTTTGGGAGGCTGAGGTGGGTGGATCACCTGAGGTCAGGAGTTCGAGACCGGCCTGGCCAACATAGTGAAACCTCATCTCTACCAAAAATACAAAAATTAGTTGGGCATGGTGGTGGGCGCCTGTAATCCCAGCTACTCAAGAGGCTGAGGCAGTAGAATCGCTTGAACACGGGAGGCAGAGGTTGCAGTGAGCTGAAATCGCTCCACTGCACTCCAGCCTGGGCGATAGAGTGAGACTCCATCTCAAAAAAAAAAAAAAAGACGGAGCACTTCTAGGAGGTAACTAGAATTGATGAGCTCATGAGGAAGCCCTATCAATGAGATTAGTACCTTTATGCAAAGAGACACATGTCTATTTCTTTCAGGCAAAAGAAATTCCATTTAATTATTATTTTTATAGTACACTATTCAGTAAGCAGATAGTCCTATTTGAGTATTTCTAGGTGTTGTCAAGGTTGTCCTATAGAATTTAGCATTAATCCTCAAAGTACAGAAAACAAAAACAAAAAAAACAAACTAAAGAACTACGACTGTCAGTAGAAACAAATCCCTCACCTTGCAAAGAAAGACCAATTGATGTTTTAGTGAATCTTTGTGCTTTATCAATTTATCTACTAGACTTTTTTTTCTGGAAATGTATGCATTTTCTACAGCCATAATGGAAAATATTTTATTTCTTTGTGGTGGCATTCTTAAGTAAAACCGCTAAAACTTCGTTTGAAATCACCCAAAAGAAATAAACAGACCTCAGAAACTTAGTACACATACACAGAGAAAGAAAAAAGTAAATAATTTTTAACAAATGGAATATGAAACCAAACATTTAATTATTTTCAATTCTGCTTCCTTCTTGCTTCTGTGAAACTATTTTACGTTATCTTTCAAGTTGGCATTCGGGAGTATGGGGAGGAAACTGGAAATTTAGGATTTTACTGCCAGCCTTAGAAGAGTTAGACTGAGCAAACAGGGTGGTGGATTGGAGATCCTGTTTGCCAAACATATGGAAAATGCCAAGGAAAACATTTCCCCACTGTGGAGTATTAAAATAATTAAATAGGAGTGAGTTAGACTGAAGTGGCTGTAGTGCCCTGGGTTTCTACCTAAGAAAACCAAAACTTAACGCTAATGCATTTTCTTGTAAATTACTAACTTGAAAGAAGATTCAGGTTCAATCACCCACAAACTATCAATTAACCTCTGATTACACAACCAGGAAATTTCCACCTGGATCGTCCAAATAAGGTGAATACATAACTGCACCCAATGAATTACTGAATGTGGTTTGCTTTATCATGAACCTTATAAAAGCCTTTCCTTCAAGCCCCTCCAGGGCCCTGATGCATTCGGGGCTGGAGGAGCAGCGGGCAGCTGCGGGACTGCCCTCCGCGGAGTAGCCCCGTCGCGCCAGGAGGGCTTGTACAATCTCAGAGAACGCCAAGTGCTGGTCGCACCGGGCGTGCGGAGTCGCCTCCCCGCGCGCCCTCTACGCGTTCCCCGCCTTGTCATGCCTCCCTAACCAACGGGGAGCCTCCGCCGCGGCCTCAACCTCGCACCCTGCCGCGTCCCGGGAGCCCGCGACCACCAGGCCGAAGGCGCAACCGGGCCTTGGGGGAGTCGCCCCTAAAACGTTGGGTTTGCTTGTGTAAGGTTAGCCGGGGCCGCGGCGCCAGCTGAAAGCACTTCGTCCCCCGCCGCCGCTGCCGCCAGGAAAACCCGGAGAGGAGGCGGACCAGAAGAACGAAGAAAAGCAGCCCGCCGCATCCATGTCCCTACAAAGGACACAAACTCATCCTTTTTATGGCTGCATAGTATTCCATGGTGTATATGTGCCACATTTTCTTAATCCAGTCTGTCACTGATGGACATTTGGGTTGATTCCAAGTCTTTGCTATTGTGAATAGTGCCGCAATAAACATACGTGTGCATGTATCTTTATTGCAGCATGATTTATAACCCTTTGGGTATATACCCAGTAATGGGATGGCTGGGTCATATGGTACATCTAGTTCTAGATCCTTGAGGAATCGCCATACTGTTTTCCATAATGGTTGAACTAGTTTACATTCTTAGCAAACTATCACAAGAACAGAAAACCAAACACCGCATGTTCTCACTCATAGGTGGGAACTGAACAATGAGATCACTTGGACTCGGGAAAGGGAACATCACACACCGGGGCCTATCATGGGGAGGGGGGAGGGGGGAGGGATTGCATTGGGAGTTATACCTGATGTAAATAACGAGTTGATGGGTGCTGACGAGTTGATGGGTGCAGCACAGCAACATGGCACAAGTATACATATGTAGCAAACCTGCACGTTATGCACATGTACCCTAGAACTTAAAGTATAATAATAATAATAATAATAATAAAAGAAAGAAAGAAAAGCAGCCCGCCGGGGTTTGCCCAGGACTGGCGACACACACGCAGATCGCCCAGGGTTGTGCGGTTGGAGTCACCGCGTCGCCATCTTCCCTTCCTGGCTGCTGAGCTCCGGGGGTTGGAGCGCAGACCCAGGGCACAGTGCCCCGGGGCCCGGCATCGCCGCACACGTTCTTGGAGCAGATGGGCCTAGGGCACCCAGCGATGTGGCCCTGAGGAAGGGAGCCCGTACCTACGGGAGCAGGAGCAGCCGCGGGGCAGAGTGGCAGGTGCACCGAGCCAAGCGCACAGCCTGCGCTACCTGCTTCTGCCCGGCTTCCCTGCTTAATTTTCGTCGGCGGGACTAAAGTTGGAAATTGACTGGAGAATTGAGCTGCCCCGGGCAGAACCCCGGCAGCCGCCAGAGCGATGTTTCCGCAGATCAGGCACCCGACGCGGCACCAGGCTGCAGTTCACTGTCCCTGGGTCCCTGGACAGGATTAAAGAGGAATTCCAGTTTCTGTAAGCACAGTACCACAGCCTTAAAGTAAAATATGAGAAACTGGCAAGTGAAAAGTCAAATGCAGAGGCGCTATTATAAAATGTCACATGGATTAAACATTGAAACGCGTAAACGGACTCTAATCGCCAAGAGATTGAATACAATTTGTGCACAAGTCATCCCATTTCTGGGATGGGAACATCAACGACAGATGGCCCAGGCTGTCGAACGTGCCACACAGGTTACCATGGCACCTGTTTGAATGCCATCATCGGGCAGCAGCAGCTGCAAACTCAGCATCTTTCACGGCCACGGACCCCCAGTTCCCCTTACGCCTCACCCTTCGAGATTTCAGCCTCCTGGAATCTCGCCCCTGAGGGTCAGTGTTGGCCTTCTTGCGCTGCCTAGTGCTCTGAGTGGGCAGTCTCACTTGGCAATACAAGGTGACAAAAAAGCACCATGATGTAGAGCACCAGAGGTGAGAGGTCGGGCAAGCCAGATTAGGACATTTTCCTGATACTCTCACAGTACTGCAAAGTTGTGTGCATCGCTAAAGAAAGCCCCACCCTATACAGAAAGCAAACAGTGAGATAAAAGGAACTGTTGTAAAGCTTTCCGCTGAAACATGAGCAAACCTGGAATTTTGCAGGGTTTGCTGTGGGCATCTGTAGATTTCTCCATCTCATTAGATTGCAGGCATCTTGACATCTTGGCAACTGCTTGGTTAATGCTAGTGGCCTGTACCATCTTATGGAAAACTATTAACTGCTTAACTGGGTAATTTTCAAAGAAAGTAATGTTGTTAAATGCGGTGAAATAAGAAGTTAAATTTGAAAGGGAATGTGTTCAAATGGAAAGTTTGATAATTGCATCTGCCACTACTACTTAGTTTCATAGGCTTTAATTCTAGTACGCATTACATATTGGGCAAAATTACACTTGACTAATTTTTGGAAGAAAAGTAATTCTGTCAAGAAAGAAAAATAACCTTTGGGTATGATTAAAATGTAAATCTTATGTTTACAAAATACTGTGATCTCAGGAAATCACTGTATTAGGAATATGCAATGACATACAACTAAAAGCCATTTTTAAACACATACACACACACACACACACACACACAAAGAAAAAGGCCATAAAACTCTGTATTTTAAACTTCCAGCAGATCTCAGTACAGACCAGCCACATTCCAGAGGCTTAGTGATCCCAATGGTCAGTGGCTGCCACATTGAAATGAAGCTCTGAGTGCTGAACCACACCCACCCCTCCCCACCGCCATTCTCTTTCAGAGGCAAGGGAGTACCCCAACCTTGCAACATCTGAAAATGGTAACCTGAGAGAGCAGTGGGCTGCAAGCAGAAAGTATCACAGGTAGATTACTACTTCCCATCTGCTGCTTGGTGGAGTTAAGGGGGATCCTGTTTTACAGATCAGACACTGATCAAAGGATGATGGTGCCCAGAAGAAGGAAACCCCATGTCTTCAGGTATGTCCACGGGCTTCATCAAAGTTTAGATATGGAGTGAATAGATTAAAGGCAAACTTATTTTGCTGTTGGTCCTAATGATCGGACTGTGGTTGTGTTTCCTCTTGTGGTATGGGGAACTGTGTGCATTTAAGCACCAATCACATGCATACCTGCCATTTCTGTATTACTCAACACCATCTAAGGAGAGATCAAACTTTTAAAGGAGGGGGAAAAAAATCAGTATTTGTAGAGTGCCTACTGTTTGCCAGGTAACTTTTAATTAACCTGTCCTTGAATCCTAGCATTCTGTTGTAGTGGGTGTATATGTTAGTTAGCTATTGTTGCATTAGCAAACTACCCTCAAATCTTAATTAGCTCATGATTGACCTGGTTAGCCATTTAGGCTGGGCTTAGCTGGGCCATTCTTCTCATCTCCTTCAGGCTTGTATAGTCACCTGTTGGTTGATTACACAGCTCTGGTTGACTACACAGTTTCTGGAGGTGAAATGGCTCTTGACTGGGGCACCATGGTTCTCCTCCCTGTGGTATCTCCACTTCCAGCAGGCTAACATGGCTTTGTTCTCATGGAAATTGAAGGATTCCTACAGAAAAACAGAAACATTCACAACTTTTGGAGCACAGGCACAAAGCTAGCACACTGTCATATTCACAGTTTTCTATCCGCCACAGCAAATACAGCCAGCCAGATCCAATGATTAGAAAACAGATTCCACTTTTTGATGGGTGCAGCTGTAGAAGCACCTTGCAAAGAACATGAATAGAGGGAGGGATGAAGAATTGCTGCCATTTTTGCAATTAGTAGCATAACGCATTTTCTTACAGATGAGGTTTGTATATAACCGTTTCAAGTCAAAGAATTTTCCTAAGCTGTACAGCTCCTAAGAGGCGGGACTAGGACTCAGGATCAACTCTGCCTGACTCCAAAGCCTATGGACCTCCATAGATCACATGACTCATGCAGCTTCCCTAGGTCTTCGATGTTCTGGAGAGTGACAATTCTGCAGTAGAAGCAGGATTCCTGTGCATCTGTCTAGTACTTTCCTTTTTTTTTTTTTTTTTTTTTTTTTTTGAGGCGGAGTCTCACTCAATCGCCCAGGCTGGAGTGCAGTGGCACGATCTCGGCTCACTGCGAGCTCCGCCTCCCGGGTTCACGCCATTCTCCTGCCTCGGCCTTCCAAGTAGCTGGGACTACAGGCGCCCACCACCTCGCCCGGCTAATTTTTTTTTTTAATTTTTAGTAGAGACGGGGTTTCACCGTGTTAGCCAGAATGGTCTCGATTTCCTGACCTCGTGATCCGCCCGCCTCGGCCTCCCAAAGTGCTGGGATTACAGGCGTGAGCCACCGTGCCCGGCCAGTCTAGTACTTTTCAACAATGGAAACAAGCTCCTCTGGAGAAAGGCTCTGAAGTGTCTTGAAAAAACTTGAAATAATTTGGGGAAATGGCTGAGGGCTGAGTTTAGGATATCAAAACCCAATACATTTTTTACTTCTCATCACAGGATAAATTTAAAAGCATGTATAATATACTCTATACATCTGCAATTTCTTTTCATTTCTTTTTTCTATTTTAGGTTATTTAGGATTTTCAATACAGACTAAACCAAACTACTATGGCTGAAACAACTTCTTACTCTAAAAAGCAAGTGAAGTAAAGACAGATCTGCTGTGGACATTTCCTTTAGCCACAATTAAGCCAAGCTGCTGAATATGTCTTAAAGTCATCCTTTAATTTTCATAGAGCAGACCTGTTTTCCAAGACCCCAAGAGATTTTGGCTCCAGAAGTAAGATGGCCACTTCTCACTTCTATGAGTTTTTTTTCCTATGCTTTTTACCCACCCTGAAGTTGGTCACCAGGTGGTGGCTGAAGTTAGATCAATATCACCAGGACCAGAACTCACTGCAAGTCCCATGGCTTTGTCTTTTCTATAAATTGACAAATATTGATTCTGTGTATTTATGGGATACAACATGATGATTTGATATATGCATACAGTATAGAAACATTCAATCAAGCTAATTAACATATAACCTCACCAATTTATCATTTTTTGTGTGTGGTGAGAACATTAAAGATGTATTTTTTAATTTAGAAAAATATTTCATTTATTTTGAGATGGAGTCTCGCTCTGTCACCCAGGCTGTAGTGCAGCGGTGTGATCTCGGTTCACTGCAACCTCCATCTCCCAGGCCCAAGCAATTCTCCTGCCTCAGCCTCCCAAGTAGCTGGGATTACAGGTACCCGCCACCATGCCCAGCTAATTTTTGTAATTTTAGTAAAGATGGGGTTTCACCATGCTGGCCAGGATGGTCTCAAACTCCTGTCCTCAGGTGATCTACCTGTCTTAGCCTCCCAAAGTGCTGGGATTACAGGTGTGAGCCACCATCCCCAGCCAAATGTATCATTATTAACTGCAGTCACCATGCAGTGCAATAGATCACTGATTCTTCCACTCTAACTGAAACTTCGTATCCTTCCATAAACATCTTCTATTTTCCCATTTCTTCCTTCCCTCTGCCCCAGCCTATGGCAACCACCTTTTTGATCTCTATTATCTGTTTCTGTGAGATGGACTGTTTTGATTCCACATATAAGTGACATCATACAATAGTTGTCCTTCTGTTCCTGGCTTATTTCACTTGGCATAATATTCTCCAGTTCCATAAATGTTGTCACAAATGACATATTTGTCTTCTATATTTAAGGTTAAATAGTATTCCATTGTGTCTATGAACCATGGTTTTTTTTATTCATTCATTCACTGATGGACGCTTAGGAATTGTTTCCATATCTTGACTAGTGTCACATGAGAATACAGATATCTCTTCAACAGACTAGTTTAAATTCCTCTGTATATGTATCCAACAGTGAAATTGTCTGGTCATATGGTACTTTTATTCCTAGTTTTTGGAAGAACCTTCATACCATTTTCCAGAATGGCTGTACTACTGTACATTTCCACCAACAGTGTTCAGGGCTTCCCTCTTCTCCACATGCTCATCAATACTTGTTATCATTGGTGTTTTTGGTAAGGGTCATCCTAACAGCCCTGAGGTGTCATCATTGACACTGCTTTTCTCTTTTCTCAATTAAGCGGTCAAAAGTTGTATTTAAAGCCTGTAAACGGCCTCACACTCTCCCACTGAAAACCATTTCTCACTGCATTAGTAAAATTTGAAACTACACATCAGAATAACAAGGTGCCGTGTGAGATAACCTAGGGTGGGGAGAGGAGTGAGAAAGCTGTACCCACAACACAGGCAAAGAAGGACAAGGACTGGGAAGTGTGTGCAGCTGGAGGTGAAACTGGAGAGACAGAGCAACTGGAGATAATTAGAAAACGAAGCCAACAGAATTCTTCCTCCTAAATTCACAGTCAGTCGTGCAGCCTACAGGTGTCCTCTCTCCGTAGGTAGAGGCAATGCCAACTCTTCACCTGGACGCTTCAGTCTCATATCCAAACCCAATGCATGCTGACATTACAGTCTGCAGCCCTAGAACCAACAGGCTGGGAGTAGAACTGATACTACAACTCCCAACATTCCATACGAAGGTCCCGCTTTTCAAACCACGCTTCAATGCGTCCAGTGCAGTTCTGCCTTGCTGAGGGAATCCTGGGTGTTCCCAAACCTCTCCTGCCTGCGAGGAGACAGGGGGGCCAGGGCATCTGGTCTCACCTTGTAATTGTGACACTGTGTCTCTTCGAAGGTTACCGCTCAAAGCTTGATTTTCTGCAGGCCGGCAAGGACCCCAGAGACTCTCACAGCCTCCTCAGGGTTGCCGTGGATAATGTTGATCCTTCAGTAAGTGGGCTCACACGTCCCCTTTCGTCTGCCCCACCCCTCCCTCAACCCCGCCCCTTCCTTCTCGCCCCGCCCCCTTGACACGCCCTTTGGGCATGCGCTGTGTAGCCCCTTCCGTAGAGGTGGGGCTATCAGCCCGTGGACCTGGCAGCTGCAGGGTTTCCTTGTATCCTACCCGGGAAGTTCCCTCATAGTGTCTGAAACCGTCATTTCACTGCCAGAAGTGAATATACACGGTCCTAGTAACCTGGCACTTGCCTTTCCAAAGTCACCTTTCCCTCTGACTCTCCGTGCTGCCACGAATCCTCTGCACCCCAGGAGCACCCTGGTCTGGCTGCACCCCCCACACCTAGGTCAGGCCTCTCACAGGGACGCTCCAGCCGCTGTAATAAAGTCACGGGAGAAATGCCTGTGACGTTATTAGGAGAAAACGTCACAGGGGAAAGGCCTGAACACTGCTCCATCCAGTCAAGAAACAGCCACAAGGAAAGGACCCCCTAAGCTGCTTTTGGGGCCACATCCACCACTGACCCCTACCCGGGCTGGTTCCCAGGTCTTGGGGTCCTAATGATAAGGAAAGGAACTGCTGGGAAGGGAAGAGCGTGGTCCCTTTAAATGATACGGACGGGGGAAGGGAAGTGAGGGTTAGAGGAGGGGATGGTCCCTGGCTGGGGCTCCGCCCCCGCGGAACTAGGTGAGGACAAGCATTTTTGCTTTCTTGCCCAAATGTTGCATTTCCCAAGACCACCGTGGCCTGCCACGCCCCCATCTTGTGCCTATAAAAACCCTGAGGCTCCTAACAGGCAGACACACAGGTGACTGTACATCCTCTGGGCATGGAGGGGAGAACTCTGTGGAAGAGCACAGGACAGACTCCAGCAGGCCAACAGGCTATCTACCGGCAGAAGGAGGTAAAGTTTGGCCAGACAGCCAGGCCCCCTGGGCGTCCAATTCCAGGGGAAAACCATCTCCCTTCTGCCTCCCCCATCTGCTGAGAGCTACTTCCATTCAATAAAACCTCGCGCGTATTCTCCAAGCCCACATGTGATCCAGTTCTTTCCAGTATGCCAAGGCAAGAACCCCGGGATACATAAAGCCGTCTGTCCTTCCAGTAAAGCAGGGGTCTAATTGAGCTGACTAGCACAAGTCGCCTACGGACAGCTAAACTAAAAGAGCTGTAACACACGTCTACTGGGGCTTCAGCTGTAAACATTCACCGATAGATCACTGCTATGGGGTCAGAGCCCCATAGCCTGCCCCTCTGTATGCGCCCCTAGAGGTTTGAGCAGCAGGGCACTGCAAAAGCAAGTCACACCCCCATCGCACAACCTGCAAAAGGGACAAGTAAACTTTTCCCATTTCACTCCTATGGACTTCTCTGCCATAATTAACGCAGGCCAGCAAGACCAGAAGGCCTCTTGGTCCCTCCCAACACATAAGGGAAGTTTGGTGAGGTCATGTTCAGTGTCTGCATTTCTGCTGTGAATAGGGCTCCCTTAGAAAATCTTTTAATTTTGCTTTTTAAATATCCCTGTATAACCACTTTCAATACTTTGCTGGTGGAACTTAACAGTGATAATTATCTGAATCCATTTTTTCCATTTACTTTTTCAGGTTAACTCTAAGTACTCCACAACTACACACTTCTGAAACTAGTGTAGGCACAGCCTCAGCTCCATGCAGGGTGGATGCAGCAGAGCAGACTCTCCCTGGGACATCTTTCTGGAGCATTAATTTTACTGCAGGATTTCGAAGAAACAAATAATTTCCAAGGTAACAAATAGAAAATGTAAGAGAAGGCTGGAAAGTCATCTGCCTTTAATACCTGTCAGTCATCTGTGCCTAAGTCAGACTCTCCAAGGAAAAAAACAAAACAAAAAAACCTCTACTTTCCATTATTATAAATAGTAAATATTAGAAATCATTACAAGTCAATTGAAAGCCCTACCCTGCCAGTTTCCACAGTCACAATGTGGCCTTGGTATTATTTTATTTGTATTTATTTGTATTTATTTTGGGGGATTTGTTGGTCTTTTGTATGTAAAAATTAAGGTCTTGGAAAATTTTTTAAAAGTATTCACTTACCAGTTGGTGATTTATTTTGTACCTCATTTGATTTGTCTGTCTCTCTCCTCTTTCTCAGACTCAATTATCCCACAGGCCTCTAAGGCTCTATTTTCTTTACATTCTTTTCTTCAGATTGAATCATTTCTATTGCTGTGTCTTCTGTTTCTAATCTGTGGAAAAGCTCAAAATATTGTTTCATCTCGTTATTTTTCTATGTGGTTCTTTTTTTATATACATCATTTCCATTTCTCTGCTGAAGTTTCACATCTGTTCATTTGTAATGCAAATATTTTCCTTTATCCCCAAGAACGCATGTATAATAGCTGCCTTTAAATCCCTGTCTTCTGATTACAATATCTTGGATATATTGGGGTAGCTTCTACTGCCAGCATTTTATCTTGTGTATGGATTACATTTTCATGTTTCTTCACAGGTCTCACTAATTGCAAAATTGTGTACTACAAACTTAAAAGGTGTTACTGGGCTGAATTGAAACTTTATTACCTATATCCCCTACAGTGGGGCACAGCTGAAATCCTCATTTAGTTCTTATTCATACATATATCATGTTTCTATTATATGTAGATGGATTTCTATAATAATATATAGTATTGTATCCTGGTTTCATGTTTGTTACTTGTAAGAGTGTTAGTTCACCAAGCCACTCCACAAGGAGTAGAAGCAGAACCTCAGTTTTGTTTGATTTTTGGATTTAATATGAATGAAATTATATAGTATATATACTTTTACATCAACTTTCTTTTATGAGACATTGTATTTGTCATATTCATTCATGTTGTTGCATATAGCTATAGTCTGTTTATTTTTTAAGTATTTTTATATTGTGGTAAAATATATATAAAATTAACCATTTTAACAAATTTTAAGTGTGCAGTTCAAAAGAATTAAGTACATTTACATTATTTTGCAGCCATCATCCACATTCATGGGAAATGTTTTATTTTCATTCAGCAAAACCAAAACTGTGCCCATTAAATACCTCCCTGTTACCCTCCCTATAGCCCCTGGGATCCACTCTTCTACCTTGTGTTTCTATGAATGGAACTAACATAAGTACCTCATATGACTGGAATCATACAGTATGGTGTAGAAATCATGAGGAACAATGATACACACTGTATAACATATGTTTATTAATTTGAATAAAAACACTAACAGAGCAGTAGTACATGGTGATTACAGAGGAAGATAAAAACAAAAAGGATTGGAAGGGTGTTTTATATTTATGACAATGGTGCCTCAAGTTCCAGAGCAGTGAGGCTGCCCCAATCACAGTGCTGGTCACGGTGGAGTTGGAATCCCAGAGCCACGCTCAGCCCAAACTTCACTGAGCCCTGAGGCACTCTGCCCCACCACCTGGGCACTCATTGGCCCTGGGATTCTTCATGGCCTGATCTTCTTAGCCTTGAGGGTGTTGCTGGCCTACTGGGATAGAGGCTTAGTGGGCAGGACAGGTTGTCACTGCAGGAAAGAGCAGTAGCTGTGACACGGCAGCAGCCACACCTCAGGCCTCCCTCCCAGTGCCTGCCCAGGGGTCCCCATGCAACATGGTCTCCTGCTGACCAGGGAGCCATGGCCACAGGCTGTCTGAAGCTGGCCATAAGAGAGAGTCCCCTCCTACCCTCTGAATATCTGCTACCCCCATGTTTTATTCCGACTGTGCTTTTCAATGGACCTGAACCAAACCCCAAATTCCTCCTCAGTCTGAAGAAGACAGTTCTCTCTTGTTACTGAAGCGGCTGCATTTCTTGGAGGACTTTGGTTTCCTGAACCCAGAGGAAAGGACAGGATGCTGACAGGGCCTGGATGGAAGATGCTGAAGGGGACTTGTTGGGGTGGGAGGAGCAGGGGCTGGTCTCTAGGGCTTTTCTCTTAAGGGGCCCCCTCTTCTTCAATCCCATTCAGCTTCAACCTGTTTTCAGAGTTGGATATAAACAGCTCCTCCTCTACGAATTTGTCATTGATTGCAGTCCCCTACCCACACCCTCCACTGGGATGGGTTTCTTCCTTCTCTGTGCATCAAACCCTCCCAATAAATCTAAGAGGCAGAGGGTGGAACCAGGGGGCATCCTGCCCAGGAGGGTCTCTGACTTCCACATCCCCAACCTCCCCCAAAGTGAGGGCCCCAATTGCTCATCTTCCTCCTTTGAGTGCTGACCTAATATCCCTGGAAGGCAGACAGCCAAGGTTCATCAGAAAGGCACTCCAGCCCACGGCTAGCCCCGCTCCTCACCCGCTCTCATGCTGTGCTACCGCCAAGGCTATGAGGCTCAGGGATTGTGCACCGAGCAGAACTGAGACCTGTGTTAGGCTCCAGGCTCCCGAGGAGACAGCATGGGAACTGAGGCTTGGGAACCTTCTGCCTCAACCCTCTCTCATGACAGACAGGGAAACTGAGGCCTAGCATAAAGAGAAAGTGTGCAGCCATTTAGGACCTGTTTGATCTTTCATGGGTGCAATTTCCCTCTCCTCTCATGGGTACCACCTGAGGGACAGGCTAAGTTCAGCTCAGCCCAAACCTCACACAACCCTGAAGCATCACTACTCAGGAAGCAGAGACTGGCAGCTGCTATAGAACCTCCACCACTCATAGGTGACAGGGGCCTGACACCCCAGCTCACAGGGGCAGCTGTGAGGATCTCATGAGAGGAGGTCTGCTGAGTGCTGAGATCTAAGGGCTCCTCCCAGGCCTCAGGATCTGGTCCCTGACCTGCCTGCCCTAGGCTTACTCCGATCCACACAGTCCTTCCTGGCAGTGTCCGGCATCAGTGAGAAATGTGCCCAAGAGAGCACACAGCCTGGGCCATCAGAGTACTAGAGATGATGAGCACCCACTTTTAGGTGCCTGCCCAAGGTCTGTCCTGTGAAATCTCACCACTACTGTCTTCTGTATCCCCTTATCCAGGTCTTTCACTTGGAGTAACTAAGGACCCCCAGCTGCCTTCCCCCAATTCTCACCTTCTTTTTCCCCTAGCTGGCATCCAAAGCCAGCAAGCATCCCCAGTTTTTTTTTTTTTTTTTAATACTTTAAGTTCTAGAGATTTTATGTGCACAACGTGCAGGTTTATTATATGTACACGTGCCATGTTGGTGTGCTGCCCATTAACTCATCATTTACATTGGGTATCTCTGTGCTATCCTCCCCCTCCCCACTCCATGACAGGCCCCAGTGTGTGATGTTCCACTTCCTGTGTCCAAGTGTTCTCATTGTTCAATTCCCACCTATGAGTGAGAACATGCTGTGTTTGATTTTCTGTTCTTGAGATAGTTGTCTGAGAATGATGGTTTCCAATTGCATCCATGTCCCTACAAAGGACACAAACTCATCCATTTTACAACTGCATAGTATTTCATGGTGTATATGTGCCAAAATTTTCTTAAGCCAATCTGTCATTGATGGACATTTGGGTTGGTTCCAAGTCTTTGCTATTGTAAATAGCGCTGCAATAAACATACGTGTGCATGTCTTTATAGCAGCATGATTTATAATCCTTTGTGTATATACCCAGTAATGGGATGGCTGGGTCAAATGGTATTTCTAGTTCTAGATCCTTGAGGAATCGCCACACTGTCTTCCACAATGGTTGAACTACTTTCCAGTCCCACCAACAGTGTAAAAGCATTCCTATTTCTCCACATCCTCTCCAGCACTTGTTGTTTCCTGACTTTTTAATGATTGCCATTCTAACTGGTATGAGATGGTATCTCATTGTGGTTTTGGTTTGCATTTCTCTGATGAAAAGTGATGATGAGCATTTTTTCATGTGTCTGTTGGCTGCATAAATGTCTTCTTTTGAGAAGTGTCTGTTCATATCCTTCGCCCACTTTTTGATGGGGTTGTTTCTTTTTATCTTGTAAATTTGTTTGAGTCCTTCATAGGTAGTGAATATCAGCCTTTTGTCAGATGAGTAGATTGCAAAATTTTCTCCCATTCTGTAGGTTGCCTGTTCACTCTAATGGTAGTTTCTTCTGCTGTGCAGAAGTTCTTTAATTAGATCCCATTTGTCAATTTTGGCTTTTGTTGCCGTTGCTTTTGGTGTTTTAGACATGAAGTCCTTGCCCATGCCTATGTCCTGAAAGGTATTGCCTAGGTTTTCTTCTAGGGTTTTTATGGTTTTAGGTCTAACATTTAAGTCTCCAATCCATCTTGAACTAAGTTTTGTATAAGGTGTAAGGAAGGGAACCAGTTTCAGCTTTCTACTTATGGCTAGCCAGTTTTCCCAGCACCATTTATTAAATAGGGAATTCTTCCCCCATTTCTTGTTTTTGTCAGGTTTGTCAAAGATCAGATGGTTGTAGAAGTGTGGTATTATTTTTGAGGGTTCTGTTCTGTTCCATTGGTCTATATCTCTGTTTTGGTACCAGTACCATGATGGTACCAAATGCCTCCAGGTAGCGTGATGCCTCCAGCTTTGTTCTTTTGGCTAAGGATTGTCTTGGCAATGCGGGCTCTTTTTTGGTTCCACATGAACTTTAAAGTAGTTTTTTCCAATTCTGTGCAAAAAGTCATTGGTAGCTTAATGGGGAATAGCACTGAATCTGTAAATTACCTTGGGCAGTATGGCCATTTTCATGATATTGATTCTTCCTATCCATGAGCATGGAATGTTCTTCCATTTGTTTGTGTCCTCTTTTATTTCGTTGAGCAGTGATTTGTAGTTCTCCTTGAAGAGGTCCTTCACATTCCTTGTGGGTTGGATTCCTTGGTCTTTTATTCTCTTTGAAGCAATTGTGAATGGGGGTTCACTCATAATTTGGCTGTCTCTTTGTCTGTTATTGGTATATAAGAATGTTTGTGGTCTTTGCACATTGATTTTGTATCCTGAGACATTACTGAAGTTGCTTATCAGCTTAAGGAGATTTTTGGCTGAGACGATGGGGTTTTCTAAATATACAATCATGTCATCTGCAAAAAGGGACAATTTGGCTTCCTCTTTTCCTAATTGAATACCCCTTATTTCTTTCTCCTGCCTGATTGCCCTGAACAGAACTTCAAACACCATGTTGAATAGGAGGGGTGAGAGAGGGCATCCCTGTCTTGTGTCAGTTTTCAAAGGGAATGCTTCCAGTTTTTGCCCATTCAGTATAATATTGGCTATGGGTTTGTCATAAATAGCTCTTATTATTTTGAGATATGTTCCATCAATACCGAATTTATTGAGAGTTTTTAGCATGAAGGGCTGTTGAATTTTGTCAAAGACCTTTTCTGCATCTATTGAGATAATCATGTGGTTTTTGTCTTTGGTTCTGTTTATATGCTGGATTACGTTTATTGATTTGTGTATGTTGAACCAGCCTTGCATCCCAGGGATGAAGCTGACTTGATCGTGGTGGATAAACTTTTTGATTTGTTGCTGGATTTGGTTTGCTAGTATTTTATTGAGGATTTTTGCACTGATGTTCATCAGGGATATTGGTCTAAAATTTTCTCTTTTCGTTGTGTCTCTGCCAGACTTTGGTATCAGGATGATGTTGGCCTCATAAAATGAGTTAGGGAGGGTTCCTCTTTTTCTATTGATTGGAATAGTTTCAGAAGGAAGGGTACCAGCTCCTCCTTATACTTCTGGTAGAATTCGGCTGTGAATCCATCTGGTCCTGGACTTTTTTAAGTTGGTAGGCTATTAATTATTGCCTCAATTTCAGAGCCTGTTATTGTTCTATTCAGGGATTCAACTTCTTCCTGGTTTAGTCTTGGGAGAGTGTATGTGTCCAGGAATTTATCCATTTCTTCTAGGTTTTCTAGTTTATTTGCATAGGGGTGCTTATAGTATTCTCTGATGGTAGTTTGTATTTCTGTGGGGTCAGTGGTGAGTTCCCCTTTATCATTTTTTATTGCATCTATTTGATTCTTCTCTCTTTTCTTCTTTATTAGTCTTGCTAGTGGTATATCAATTTTGTTGATCTTTTCAAAACACCAGTTCCTGGATTCACTGGTTTTTTGAAGGGTTTTTTGTGTCTCTATCTTCTTCAGTTCTGCTCTGATCTTAGTTATTTCTTGCCTTCTGCTAGCTTTTGAATGTGTTTGCTCTTGCTTCCTAGTTCTTTTACCTGTGATGTTAGGGTATCGATTTTAGATCTTTCCTGCTTTCTCTTGTGGGCATTTATGCTATAAATTTCCCTCTACACACTGCTTTAAATGTGTCCCAGAGATTCTGGTATGTTGTGTCTTTGTTCTCATTGGTTTCAAAGGACATCTTTATTTCTGCCTTCATTTCGTTATGTACCCAGTAGTCATTCAGGAGCAGGTTGTTCAGTTTCCATGTAGTCGAGCAGTTTTGAGTGAGTTTCTTAATCCTGAGTTCTAATTTGATTGCACTGTGGTCTGAGAGACAGTTTGTTATAGTTTCTGTTCTTTTACATTTGCTGAGGAGTGCTTTAATTCCAACTATGTGGTAAGTTTTGGAATAAGTGCAATCTGGTGCTGAGAAGAATGTATATTCTACTGATTTGGGGTGGAGAGTTCTGTAGATGTCTATTAGGTCAATTTGGTGCAGAGCTGAGTTCAATTCCTGGATATCCTTGTTAACTTTCTGTCTCGTTGATCTGTCTAATGTTGACAGTGGGGTGTTAAAATCTCCCATTTTTATTGTGTGGGAGTCTAAGTCTCTCTGTAAGTCTCTAAGAACTTGCTTTATGAATCTGGGTCCTCTTGTATTGGGTACATATATATTTAGGATACTTAGCTCTTCATGTTGAATTGATCCCTTTACCATTATGTAATAGCCTTCTTTGTCTCTTTTGATCTTTGTTGGTTTAAAGTCTGTTTTATCAAAGACAACTATTGCAACATCTGCTTTTTTTGTTTTCCATTTCCTTGGTTGGTCTTCCATCCCTTTATTTTGAGCCTATGTGTGTCTCTGCATGTGAAATGGGTCTCCTGAATACAGCAAACTGATGGGTCTTGACTCTTTATCCAATTTGCCAGTCTGTGTCTTTTAATTGGAGCACTTAGCCCATTTACATTTAAGGTTAATGTTGTTATGTGTGAATTTGAGCCTGTCATTATGATGTTAGCTGGTTATTCTGCTCATTAGTCAATGCAGTTTTTTCCTAGCATTGATGGTCTTTACATTTTGGCATGTTTTTGCAGTGGCTGGTGCCAGTTGTTCCTTTCTATGTTTAGTGCTTCCTTCAGGAGCTCTTGTAGGGCAGGCCTGGCGGTGACAAAATCTCTCAGCATTTGCTTGTCTGTAAAGGATTTTATTTCTCCTTCACTTATGAAACTTAGTTTAGCTGGATATGAAATTCTGGGTTGAAAATTATTTTCTTTAAGAGTGTTGAATATTGGCCCTCACTCTCTTCTGGCTTGTAGAGTTTCTGCCGAGAGATCCGCTGTTAGTCTGATGGGCTTCCCTTTGTGGGTAACCTGACCTTTCTCTCCGGCTACCATTTACATTTTTTTCCTTCATTTCAACTTTGGTGAATCTGACAATTATGTGTCTTGGAGTTGCTCTTCTCGAGGAGTACCTTTGTGGCATTCTCTGTATTTCCTGAATTTGAATGTTGGCCTGCCTTGCTAGGTTGGAGAAGTTCTCCTGGATAATATCCTGAAGTGTTTTCCAACTTGGTTCCATTCTCCCCGTCACTTTCATGTACACCAATGAGATGTAGATTTGGTCTTTTCACATAGTCCCATATTTCTTGGAGGCTTTGTTCATTTCTTTTTACTCTTTTTTCTCTAGACTTCTCTTCTCACTTCATTTCATTCATTTGACCTTCAGTCACTGATACCCTTTCTTCCAGTTGATTGCATCAGTTACTGAAGCTTGTACATTTGTCACGTAGTTCTCGTGCCATGGTTTTCAGCTCCATCAGGTAATTTAAGGACTTCTCTACATTGGTTATTCTAGTTAGCCATTCATCTAATCTTTTTTTCAATGTTTTTAGCTTCTTTGCGATGGGTTTGAACTTCCTCCTTTAGCTCAGAGGAGTTTGTCTGAAGCCTTCTTCTCTCACCTCATCAAAGTCATTCTCTGTCCAGCTTTGTTCCATTGCTGGCGAAGAGCTGCATTCCTTTGGAGGTGGGGAGGCACTCTGATTTTTAGAATTTTCAGCTTTTCTGCTCTGTTTTTTCCCCATGTTTGCAGTTTTATCTACCTTTGGTCTTTGATGATGGTGACATACAGATGGGGTTTTGGCATGGATGTCCTTTCTGTTTGTTAGTTTTCCTTCTAACAGTCAGGACCCTCAGCTGCAGGTCTGTTGGAGTTTGCTGGAGGTCCACTCCAGACCCTGTTTGACTGGGCATCAGCAGCAGAGGCTGCAGAAGAGTGAATATTGCTGAACAGCAAATGTTGTTGCCTGATCATTCCTCTGGAAGGTTCGTCTCAGAGGGGTACCTGGCCATGTGAGGTGTCAATCTGCCCCTACTGTGGGGTGCCTCCCAGTTAGGCTACTTGGGGGTCAGGGACCCACTTAAGGAGGCAGTCTGTCCATTCTCAGATCTCAAACTCTGTGCTGGGAGAACCACTACTCTCTTCAAAGCTGTCAGACAGGGACATTTAAGTCTGCAGATGTTTCTGCTGCCTTTTGTTTGGCTATGCCATGTCGCCAGAGGTGGAGTCTACAGAGGCAGGCAGACCTCCTTGAGCTGCGGTGGGCTCCACCCAGTTTGAGCTTCCTGGCTGCTTCATTTCCCTACTCAAGCCTCAGCAATGACAGGCATTCCTCCCCCAGCCTCGCTGCTGCCTTGCAGTTAGATCTCAGACTGCTGTGCTAGCAATGAGGGAGGCTCTGTTGGTGTGGGACCCTCTGAGCCAGGCACAGGATATAATCTCCTGTTGTGCCATTTGCTAAGACCCTTGGAAAAGTGCAGTATTAGGGAGGGAGTGAGCAGGTGCTGTGTGTCATGGTTTCCCTTGGCTAGGAAAGGGAATTCCCTTACCCCTTGCACTTCCTGGGTGAGGCAATGCCTTGCCCTGCTTCAGGTCTCGCTCAGTGGGCTGCTCCCACTGTTCTGCACCCACTGTCCAACACACCCCAGTGAGATGAACCCAGTACCTCAGTTGGAAATGCAGAAATCACCTGTCTTCTGTGTCGCTCATGCTGGGAGATATGGCCTGGAGCTGTTCCTATTTGGCCATCTTGGAGCCACCCCTACCAGTTTTTTTGTTGTTTGTTTTTTGTTTTTGTTGTTTTTTCTAGTGGGATATTAACAAGTAATAAGGTCGTGTGGTCCTCTGCTCCACCCTTCCCAAAGTCCACAGTGAGCCCAGGTCTCCCAGGCCCTTTTTCTGGTCTCTCTAATGGAGGCATTTCAGGCACTGTGGTCACAGGAGGGAAGAGTTAGGGGAGAAAGGTCCCCTGCTTGCTTGATGTAGAGGCCTCCAGCAGGGAGGGACAGTACCTGTCCTCTGACTCCCTGCATCCCCTCCCCACCACAGGCACACTCTCCTGCTGCTGCCCCAGATTT